>NC_060177.1:21692627-21770127 GCF_021184085.1 Oncorhynchus gorbuscha
TATTTGCAGCCCTGTGAAAATAGCCCCCAAAAACTTCTTAGATATTCAGATTACACTACTTATGCCCCTTCGTCAAATGTTAACTGCTGTTTCACCGTCCCAATCTTTCCAAACAGTCCTTATGAGACAAGGAGAATGTAGCTGCAAGCAGCCATGGCGGGGTTCAAGCCCTATTGCACTTCAGCACCACAATCAGGACAATTTTGACTCATTGTCCTTGGATGATCTACCAGACAAAAATAACCCTAGGCTCCCCTGGCCCTAGTGGCTAAATAATGTGCCGGAATACGAGACCCCAGTACAGTGACTGTGACATCGCAATTACAGAATTAATACAACAGATTGGGTAACACGTTCCTTCCCAAAAGTATGTTTTAACATTTTAGGATCAGATAGTGGGTGTTTCAGTATCAGTGTATCACCTCTCCATTACCTGTGTGTTCCTGCAGAGTCTGGTCACCTGAGCTCTCCCCATTTATTATCAAAGTACACAGCACATTCAAACCTGGGGGGGAAAGGCAATGCCTGGTCAGCTTCAGTGTCCAGTGCAGACAAACTAGCTGAAGTTTCACAATTATTGGCGTCCAAGCAGAAAAATAAATAAATAATAAAAAATTGCCCCTACGCATCACCGTGGGAAACCTAGACCTGCCAGACGTTATAGATCGCCCTGCGGTTGTGGCTGTTGAGGTAACTCAAGGTGTGGGAGGGTTTGACCGTCAAGATAAATATATATATATATATACTGTATATTCACTAATGATATTCTCACAACTCGACATCAGCCAAATATTATAGTTGAACTTCTTCCCCCCAAAAAATACATGTACCACATACAAAATGAATCCAGTTTAAATTCTTGCATTGACTCAATTATTTAAAGGTGTTGAGTTGAGAAGGGAAGTGTATTTCCCCCTCAAAGGGATATGTTTAACAGTATTTTTGTATAAAGCGAGGCACTTTGAATTTCTTGGCAGGATTGCTGTCATTTGCATGTCCATTGTGAGAGAAGACAGGGCTGTGGGATATGTGGGATTTCAAATGAAATGAAATAGTGACACAATAAAAGACAACAGAGGATTTCAGAGCGGGAAGCTTCAGGTGTATGCGGTACACGCTAGTGAAATGAACTAGACGCTATGGAAATATCCCCCTCCTCACGACAAGACATTTGTAGCCGTGACTTCAATGGAGATAATTGAATTTTACAGAAAAAAAACACAGACAAAAGGAGAATTTTGCTTTGAGAATGGCACATTGTGTTTATTTTTTCACATTCTCAATGGAGAAAATCTGTTATCACTTTGGGTATTATAAACAGTAGCATACATACAAGCAGAAAAGGAGTAGGTTTATGAGAAGCTGAAGATGAGAGTTAACATGTAGCCTAATAATTCAACATGAAAATGACTACATATTGAATAAATTATTAAGTTACAGCAAATGTGATTTGTAGACAAAAATGCATTACTACTAAATAAATGAGCCAAAATTCTCCAGTGGTCAAAACCAAAAAAAGTTGTCATGCTCTTTCAGATCAAAAAGACATTTCACACAATATAAGGACATAAATATCCTCACAAAAAAAGGACCTAGTAGGGTATTTTTACTACCACAATGACAGGGCCATGGACACAGGGTTTGTTGTCAGTCTGCTTCAGCTTTGATCAAAAGGCTTGTGAGAGGTTGGGGTGAATATTGTGAAAGAACTCAATGGTTTAGACACACTAGCCTCCACATCTGGTGGAAGTCCCCTGTCCACAGCACAAAGAACCAGGAAGGACGATGGAGAGGCAGCGTCAGACACAAATGACACAACATTTCAATGAGACTGGCGCGAGACTACTGCCTCTCAATTACAGAGAGTGTCAAGGTCAAGGATAGGGTCAAGGGTCAAAATGTTGAAATCAGTTTGCATCAAAATAAATAAAAAGTCTGATTGGGACACATTTTGAGCCTCATCAAGTTATCTTGTATTCACTGTGTTAGATTAGAATCATCATTTCAAGGTAGAAAACTTTAATACGCACACATTACACAGGGCTGAACGTGTCTCGTCTGCAATAGAATAATTCAATGAACAACCACTGGTGTTAAGTAACTCACTAAGCTATCCTGTGACATTTCTGTACAGTATGTAAAATGCTGGCTGATGTCTGATAGCTGAAGCTGTCAAGCTCCAACCTCATTCTCTATTCTAACCTCTTCATTATCCCCCTATAACACCCTGAGGCCAGAACACACAAACACACCCGCTGTTCCATTACACTAACTAGCTCCCTCCTGTGTTTATTTAGTCCCAGAGCCGGGGTCTCGTACACACACTGACAGCTCAACAGATATTAGAGATGAAATGACCTTCCTCTCTCCCGTACGTACAGCACTCCTTCCCCTACAGCTGCAGTCACCTCTAAAGAAAGAAACATGATTTTGTAGTTGTCAGAAAAAAGAAAAGGAACACACATCCTCCACTCCGACGTGTGGCTGCAGCAGCCGTTTCCATCTTTTTATTCCCCCCCTGCACATGAATAGCAATTAAACGGATTCTCTCGCTCTCTTTTCCTCTCACCTAGGTCTTGTGAGTGAGTGAGTATTTTTGTGTGAGAGGAAGAGGGGAAGGGGAGGAGTGACATATCTAATCGAGTAGGAGCTTCATCTCTGCTGGAAGACTTGTGAAATGAGAGGCAGAGAAGGCAAGGCGGCCTTCACTAGATCCGTTTGGGAAGTGTATGAAGTGATTCCATTATAAGAGGGAGCCTTGAAAGGAAGGGGGCCTCAGCCCAGAGGACACCTTGGGAAGGAAGGGAAAGGAGAGGACCTCGCTGTTTTGAGGAGCAGGAGGAAACCTTGCTGAACCAGCAACTCTGCACACAGAGAGAGAGAGAGAGAGAGAGAGAGAGAGAGAGAGAGAGAGAGAGAGAGAGAGAGAGAGAGAGAGAGAGAGAGAGAGAGAGAGAGAGAGAGAGAGAGAGAGAGAGAGAGAGAGAGAGAGAGAGAGAGAGAGAGAGAGATTGCAATCGGACATTTGCTCAGGGCATCACAATTACCTCCAAAATAAAGGTCATTTTTACATCACTCCAACACTCTGCAAATTCAAGTTATTGTACATTGTGCAGTACGGACATAGCAGAAGTAGAAAAAAACATATTTGTACCCTTTTAATTCTGAATTTCTCTGCCAGAGTTATAGTAGCAGTAACATATAGGGACTCTGCTATCAGAGTGTATCACGCTGTCCATGCCTGTACTTCTTCTATTGCTGATTTGAAAAATGTACTTCTTTTGCATATTCATTTTCTCCACTCTTATAGTTTGGATACAATGAAATAAAGACAAAAAGGAGATGATTCATCTTCCTGGACTTGATGGGGGACATTATGGTCTCTCAGTCTATCACAGGGACATCAACTATCCTTTCTATATCCTCTCTTCCCTCTTTCATAATGGACATGAACCTGTTGTCCTGTGTCACACAGAGAGACAATCTCCTCATCGGGCCCTCCCTAACCTCTCCCTCAGACACAAAGAGCACTCCACTCTGCGGGGCCGAACCAGCACTCTGTTACACTCTACACAAGGGCCCCTCACTATGGTCAACAAGTGGACTATTGATTACTGCAGCCTCTCCTACACTAATTACTCTAGGGCTCAGAGAAGAGAAGGAGGACACAGTTATTCTCTCTCTCTCTTTATCGCTCCATCTCTCCATCTCTTGCTTTCTCTCTCTGTCACTCTCTCTTAGAGACTCAATATGGGCAGGAGAGGGAGAGAAACTATGGTTACTGCATCAGACGAAAAACAACCACACTCTAAAAGAATGGAGGGATGCTTGAATGCCTTGATTGTCTAACAGTCATTTTTACCACCCCACACTTTTAGCACATTAGCAATGTCCTAAATTGATGGTGGACAAAAGCAGGAAAACAGAGGGATTTCCAGTCAGCTCCGAGCTCCACCACAATCCTTAACTTGACTAATAGGCACAGACATGGCTTTCTGGCAGAGCTTACATTGCTTTGACACCTCAACGTTGTCTACTGATGGTCAGCAGGGTTTGGTCAAGGTTTGAAGTCTGTGTGGTTGTGAGTTGGTGTGAGTGTGAGCTCTTCTTGACAAGACCGCCAGTGGTCAGACACATTAGCCTTCAGTATCAGAACCGTGAAAGTCTCCTGGAAATAGCTTGCACAAGTCACAGCGACCAAACCTCAGACTAGGAGATCTATTAAGGAGGGGCCAACAGGCGCTCTACAGTTACTAAAGCCTCTGGCATTGTGGTTTGAATGATCCAGCACTGCAGAAACGTACCATTCACTCACTGCTGTAATTCTATCTCACAGCCTGAGTGAGAGAGTGAGTGAATGTGTGAAAGGGGGAGAGGGAAAGTGGAGGGATAGGAGAGGAGAGAACACTTACACGTCGTCCCTGTAATAAATGAGCTGATGATAAGGGTAGTGGGCCTTTTGAACGAATGACTGTAGTCCATTTAGCCAATGGAAATATGAGAATGACACTAGAAATAACTCATTCAAGTTGTGGTGGACATCGATAACATTTCTGTATATTACCTTTTAAATTAATACATGTCCAGGGAAGAATACTCTCTTTTTTAGACGAATAACAACAAAACTAGAATGACAAAAAAGTTGAATAGCAGACTTGGACTTTTGAAAATCCTCTAGGAACTTAATAATCTGTTCCACATTGCATGATTCCATTTTGGCTGAGTGGATCCACTGCACTTGTCACACCTAGCGTGTGTGAATTACTGTAGGTATGTAACGCGTACCCTCATATTCATCTTTCGACTTTGATTGTGGATTTGCCGGGTCTGCTCGCTCTCATTTGCAAGTAAAAATAGGAGATTGAAAATGAGATACATTTATCAAAGGTCACTCATACAGTGTCACATTAAAACTCTATTACCACAAATAAAGCATACACACACTTCTGCACAAACATGTGCATGCATGCGTCTGTGTGTGTGACCTCACACACCAATGCAATACATTCCTTTTATGGCTGTGGTTTAGTGACCTATACAATACACAGTTCATCACTGTATATCAGAATTCATAGCTGTAGATTATCTCAATTTCCATCAAATTTTGTACATAATAATCATCCTCCGGCATAAGTTGACCATTATCCTTCCATAACTTGTCTGATAACTCACTCAGCCCACGAAGAGAACCAAGGCCAGCATCTCCATCACTACTTAGGAAAATAAAATCAAAAAGAGAATAAATATCAAAGCATAAACATCTCGTCCGTCTCTGACGATGACCGTAGTGTTTGGAGATGTAAAACCCTCCTAATGAGAGATTTGTTTTCTCCTCTAGCCAGGCAAAGCCCCAGAGTGCCCGTAAACAGGCCTGTATTAGTCTCGGCATGGAGCACGGAGCGGAGCTGAGCGGGCTGCTGCCCCTCATGCCTAATTCATGGAGGGGAGTCAGAGAGAGAGAGGCAGAGGAGGTAGAGGCGGGAGCTACTAACACTGCCAGGCCAGAGAGGACTAGTGGTCTGAGCCGCGCTCCGCTTTCATATTCTAATCAGCCAGCGCAGAGCAGGAAATCTTTGCTCTACAGCCCCACCGTGTTAACACTGTCACAAACATAACTCACAGAGAAAGAGAGAGGGAGAGAGAGTGGTAGCGATAGAGAGAGAGAGCGAGAGGAAATCAAAAAGTAAAGTAAAAGCGAAGTAGCAAGGCCTTTGATTATGATAAAAGTTTGCTGACGACAGCAATAAAACAAGCAACAGCCGTGAAGAGGAAAGGCGGATATGGAAATCATGGAGGTTACTTTACTCTGTTTTCTCTCATATACCGGAGCGCTACTTTATGAAGCCCCCCGTACATAAGGTGCATTACACTAGAGACCATCGTGAACCGTTAAAATGAGAGGAGACAGATCAGTTTAGATGCTGAATTAACCTGGAGGTGAATCAGAATCATTCCTGAACACGTTCTGAGACATACGTGTATTTGCTTGAATTACTGTGGTCTGAGAGAGAGACTGTACTATAGGTGTAGGATCTTAATTTGATCACTTCTTTTTTGCAGAGAACTTTCCTGTACCGCATTAAATGCAGATGAGCTTTGTGATTTACAATTCACTGAAAACCCACAATAACAGTACGGCATTTTTCATGTAGCATACTTTTGTCCTGCTAATAGCCTAACCACCAATCAAACAATATTATGGACAAAACATTAAAATCCTGTTGTTGTTATTTTGAATGAAGACACTCAGGATTTCACTAGAGAACCAATAAGGTATCTGGGGAAGATAGAGTTGTTGTCACATGGACATGGTTTGGTGTTGATATTGTGTGTGAGCATCACAGATTGTCTGATTGGAATTTGTCGTCTTGGTATTTGTCGTCATACCTGTTTGTGTCCATTATTTTCATATATTTGTTATTTACTAAATGTCTAATTGCCAAAGGCAAATCTAGGTAAAGGGGGTATTTCAACCTTGAAACACATTTTGTCAAACACGTTATACCTTGGGAGTGTCCTCAAGTTGTGTCCATTTATTTGACAAAATAAGATTCCATTCTTTGGTTTGTGTTGAGAACAATTTAGAGAAGATTTGAGGACATTCATCTTATTAATTAGTAAAAGAGGGACCTGGATCATGCACCTCTTATCTACTATCATCCAGACATTACAGTTCTATCAACACTCTGTCCTGTTATGCATAGAGACGAGCCCTTAGTCAAGCACAGCAACACCATTAGAACTAATGTGAGCTATTCAAATGAAAATAGCTTAGAAACAGAGAGGGGGTGGAAAAAGGAGAACCATCAAATAAGCTATATTCCAGAGATCATGCCAAAAAGCTGCATTTTAAAAATCAATACCAAAGATTTCAGTAAAACTCTCATGTATCATTGAAACGTAGCCATGATTTTATTACCTTTTTACTGAAAGGAAGAATTTTGATACAGGTTCACTTTTGATTTTGTGATGAGCGGTCATTATTATGGCTGATACAATTTCTTAGACTTCTGAATCCATAACAAAGGAATCAGACGCTGTTTCAGCACTCTGCCGAGTTAAGGAGGGAAACAGAGACATATCAAAGTTTGAATCGGCCATTATGACTACTGTCTACCATGACTACAGCTAATTTAAGGGGCATGTAAGGGTTTTTGGAACAATGGGTCATAATATTTAATATTATTTTTAATATCCTTCCCATACTCTCTTTAATGTGTGTTGATTCTGGGAACAACCAAAATGATCCATCTCCTCCCACATGTCAGAGTAATGGAGACAGACAGTAATGGTGGCAGTAAACTTCTGGCTGACTCCTTCGAGAGGAGAGGGAAAGAGTGGTGGAAGAGAGGGGAAGAGTGGCGAGAGAGAGAGGGAGTGAGTCGTGAGAGAGAGGAAGAGAGTGGTGGGAGAGAGGGGAAGAGCGGCGAGAGAGAGGAAGAGAGTGGTGGGAGAGAGGGGAAGAGTGGCGAGAGAGAGTGGTGGGAGAGAGGGAGTGAGTCGTGAGAGAGAGGAAGAGAGTGGTGGGAGAGAGGGGAAGAGCGGCGAGAGAGAGAGGGAGAGAATGGTGGGAGAGAGGGGAAGAGTGGCGAGAGAGAGGGAGAGAGTGGTGGGAGAGAGGAAGAGAGTGGTGGGAGAGAGGGAGAGAGTGGCGAGAGAGAGGGAGAGAGTAGTGGGAGAGAGGAAGAGAGTGGTGGGAGAGAGGAAGAGAGTGGTGGGAGAGACAGGAAGAGCAGCGAGAGAAAGAGGGAGAGAGTGGTGGGAGAGAGGGGAAGAGTGGTTGGAGAGAGGGAGAGAGTGGTGGGAGAGAGAGGGAGAGAGTGGTGGGAGAGAGGGAAAGAGTGGCGAGAGAGAGTGGTTGGAGAGAGGGGAAGAGTGGTGAGAGAGAGGAAGAGAGTTGTGGGAGAGAGGGGAAGAGTGGTGAGAGAGAGGAAGAGAGTGGTGGGAGAGAGGGAAGAGCGGCGAGAGAGAGAGGGAGAGAGTTGTGGGAGAGAGGGGAAGAGTGGTGAGAGAGAGGAAGAGAGTGGTGGGAGAGAGGGAAAGAGTGGCGAGAGAGAGGGAAAGACTGGTGGGAGAGAGGGAGAGAGGGGAAGAGTGGTGAGAGAGAGGAAGAGAGTGGTGGGAGAGACGGGAAGAGCGGCGAGAGAAAGAGGGAGAGAGTGGTGGGAGAGAGGGGAAGAGCAGAGAGAGAAAGAGGGAGAGAGTGGTGGGAGAGAGGGAGAGAGTAGTGGGAGAGAGGGGAAGAGTGGTGAGAGAGAGGAAGAGAGTGGTGGGAGAGACGGGAAGAGTGGAGAGAGAGAGTGGTGGCAGAGAGGGGAAGAGTGGCGAGAGAGGAAGATAGTTGTAGGAGAGAGGGAGAGAGTGGAAGAGTGGCGAGAGAGAGGAAGAGAGTGGTGTGAGAGAGGGGAAGAGTGGAGAGAGAGAGTGGTGGGAGAGAGGGGAACAGTGGCGAAAGAGAGGAAGAAAGTGGTGGGAGAGAGAGGAAGAGTGGTGAGAGAGAGGAATAGAGTGGTGGGAGGGAGAGGAAGAGTGGTGAGAGAGAGGAAGATAGTTGTAGGAGAGAGGGAGAGAGTGGAAGAGTGGCGAGAGAGAGGAAGAGAGTGGTGTGAGAGAGGGGAAGAATGGAGAGAGAGAGTGGTGGGAGCGAGGGGAACAGTGGCGAGAGAGAGGAAGAGAGTGGTGGGAGAGAGGAAGATAGTGGTGGGAGAGAGGGGAAGAGTGGTGGGAGAGAGAGAGTGGTGGGAGAGAGTGGAAGAGTGGCGAGAGAGAGTGGTGGGAGAGAGGGAGAGAGTGCTGAGAGAGAGGAAGAGAGTTGTGGGAGAGAGGGGAAGAGTGGTGAGAGAGACGAAGAGAGTGGTGGTAGAGAGGGAGAGAGTGGTGGGAGAGAGGGGAAGAGTGGCGAGAGAGAGTTGTGGGAGAGAGGGAGAGAGTGGTGAGAGAGAGGAAGAGAGTTGTGGGAGAGAAGGGAAGAGTGGTGAGAGAGAGGAAGAGAGTGGTGGTAGAGAGGGAGAGAGTGGTGGGAGAGAGGGGAAGAGTGGCGAGAGAGAGTTGTGGGAGAGAGGGAGAGAGTGGTGAGAGAGAGGAAGAGAGTTGTGGGAGAGAAGGGAAGAGTGGTGAGAGAGAGGAAGAGAGTGGTGGTAGAGAGGGGAAGAGCGGCGAATGAGAGAAGGAGAGAGTGGTGGGAGAGAGGGGAAGAGTTGCGAGAGAGAGGGAGAGAGTGGTGGGAGAGAGGGAGAAAGTGGTGAGAGAGAGGGAGAGAGTGGTGGGAGAGAGGGAGAGAGTGGTGGGAGAGAGGGGAAGAGTGGTGAGAGAGAGTGGTGGGAGAGAGGGGAAGAGTGGTGAGAGGCAGAGAGTTGTGGGAGAGAGGGGAAGAGTGGTGTGAGTGAGGAAGAGAGTGGTAGAAGAGAGGGAGAGAGTGGTGGGAGAGAGGGGAAGAGCGGCGAGAAAGAGAGAGTGGTGGGAGAGAGGGGAAGAGTGGCGAGAGAGAGTGGTGGGAGAGAGGGAGTGAGTCGTGAGAGAGAGGAAGAGAGTGGTGGGAGAGAGGGGAAGAGCGGCGAGAGAGAGAGGGAGAGAATGGTGGGAGAGAGGGGAAGAGTGGCGAGAGAGAGGGAGAGAGTGGTGGGAGAGAGGAAGAGAGTGGTGGGAGAGAGGGAGAGAGTGGCGAGAGAGAGGGAGAGAGTAGTGGGAGAGAGGAAGAGAGTGGTGGGAGAGAGGAAGAGAGTGGTGGGAGAGACAGGAAGAGCAGCGAGAGAAAGAGGGAGAGAGTGGTGGGAGAGAGGGGAAGAGTGGTTGGAGAGAGGGAGAGAGTGGTGGGAGAGAGAGGGAGAGAGTGGTGGGAGAGAGGGAAAGAGTGGCGAGAGAGAGTGGTTGGAGAGAGGGGAAGAGTGGTGAGAGAGAGGAAGAGAGTTGTGGGAGAGAGGGGAAGAGTGGTGAGAGAGAGGAAGAGAGTGGTGGGAGAGAGGGGAAGAGCGGCGAGAGAGAGAGGGAGAGAGTTGTGGGAGAGAGGGGAAGAGTGGTGAGAGAGAGGAAGAGAGTGGTGGGAGAGAGGGAAAGAGTGGCGAGAGAGAGGGAAAGACTGGTGGGAGAGAGGGAGAGAGGGGAAGAGTGGTGAGAGAGAGGAAGAGAGTGGTGGGAGAGACGGGAAGAGCGGCGAGAGAAAGAGGGAGAGAGTGGTGGGAGAGAGGGGAAGAGCAGAGAGAGAAAGAGGGAGAGAGTGGTGGGAGAGAGGGAGAGAGTAGTGGGAGAGAGGGGAAGAGTGGTGAGAGAGAGGAAGAGAGTGGTGGGAGAGACGGGAAGAGTGGAGAGAGAGAGTGGTGGCAGAGAGGGGAAGAGTGGCGAGAGAGGAAGATAGTTGTAGGAGAGAGGGAGAGAGTGGAAGAGTGGCGAGAGAGAGGAAGAGAGTGGTGTGAGAGAGGGGAAGAGTGGAGAGAGAGAGTGGTGGGAGAGAGGGGAACAGTGGCGAAAGAGAGGAAGAAAGTGGTGGGAGAGAGAGGAAGAGTGGTGAGAGAGAGGAATAGAGTGGTGGGAGGGAGAGGAAGAGTGGTGAGAGAGAGGAAGATAGTTGTAGGAGAGAGGGAGAGAGTGGAAGAGTGGCGAGAGAGAGGAAGAGAGTGGTGTGAGAGAGGGGAAGAATGGAGAGAGAGAGTGGTGGGAGCGAGGGGAACAGTGGCGAGAGAGAGGAAGAGAGTGGTGGGAGAGAGGAAGATAGTGGTGGGAGAGAGGGGAAGAGTGGTGGGAGAGAGAGAGTGGTGGGAGAGAGTGGAAGAGTGGCGAGAGAGAGTGGTGGGAGAGAGGGAGAGAGTGCTGAGAGAGAGGAAGAGAGTTGTGGGAGAGAGGGGAAGAGTGGTGAGAGAGACGAAGAGAGTGGTGGTAGAGAGGGAGAGAGTGGTGGGAGAGAGGGGAAGAGTGGCGAGAGAGAGTTGTGGGAGAGAGGGAGAGAGTGGTGAGAGAGAGGAAGAGAGTTGTGGGAGAGAAGGGAAGAGTGGTGAGAGAGAGGAAGAGAGTGGTGGTAGAGAGGGAGAGAGTGGTGGGAGAGAGGGGAAGAGTGGCGAGAGAGAGTTGTGGGAGAGAGGGAGAGAGTGGTGAGAGAGAGGAAGAGAGTTGTGGGAGAGAAGGGAAGAGTGGTGAGAGAGAGGAAGAGAGTGGTGGTAGAGAGGGGAAGAGCGGCGAATGAGAGAAGGAGAGAGTGGTGGGAGAGAGGGGAAGAGTTGCGAGAGAGAGGGAGAGAGTGGTGGGAGAGAGGGAGAAAGTGGTGAGAGAGAGGGAGAGAGTGGTGGGAGAGAGGGAGAGAGTGGTGGGAGAGAGGGGAAGAGTGGTGAGAGAGAGTGGTGGGAGAGAGGGGAAGAGTGGTGAGAGGCAGAGAGTTGTGGGAGAGAGGGGAAGAGTGGTGTGAGTGAGGAAGAGAGTGGTAGAAGAGAGGGAGAGAGTGGTGGGAGAGAGGGGAAGAGCGGCGAGAAAGAGAGAGTGGTGGGAGAGAGGGGAAGAGTTGCGAGAGAGAGGGAGAGAGTGGTGGGAGAGAGGGAGAAAGTGGTGAGAGAGAGGGAGAGAGTGGTGGGAGAGAGGGAGAGAGTGGTGGGAGAGAGGGGAAGAGTGGTGAGAGAGAGTGGTGGGAGAGGGGGGAAGAGTGGTGAGAGAGGCAGAGAGTTGTGGGAGAGAGGGGAAGAGTGGTGTGAGTGAGGAAGAGAGTGGTAGAAGAGAGGGAGAGAGTGGTGGGAGAGAGGGAAAGATTGGCAAGAGAGAAGAAGAGAGTGGTGGGAGAGAGGGGAAGAGCGGAGAGAAAGAGAGAGTGGTGGGAGAGAGGGGAAGAGTGGCGAGTGAGAGTGGTGGGAGAGAAGGGAAGAGTGGCGAGAGAGAGGAAGATAGTGGTAGGAGAGAGGGAGAGAGTGGAAGAGTGGCGAGAGAGAGGAAGAGAGTGGTGGGAGAGAGGGGAAGAGTGGCGAGAGAGGAAGAGAGTGGTGGGAGAGAGGGGAAGAGTGGTGAGAGAGAAGAAGAGAGTGGTGGGAGAGAGGGGAAGAGTGGCGAGAGAGAGGAAGAGAGTGGTGGGAGAGAGGGAGAGAGGGGAAGAGTGGCGAGAGAGAGTGGTGGGAGAGAGGGGAAGAGTGGTGAGAGAGAGGAAGAGAGTGGTGGGAGAGACGGGAAGAGTGGCGAGAGAAAGAGGGAGAGAGTGGTGGGAGAGAGGGGAAGAGCGGCGAGAGAAAGAGGGAGAGAGTGGTGGGAGAGAGGGAGAGAGTAGTGGGAGAGAGGGGAAGAGTGGTGAGAGAGAGGAAGAGAGTGGTGGGAGAGACGGGAAGAGCGGCGAGAGAAAGAGGGAGAGAGTGGTGGGAGAGAGGGAGAGAGTGGTGAGAGAGAGGAATAGAGTGGTGGGAGGGAGAGGAAGAGTGGTGAGAGAGAGGGAAAGAGTGGCGAGAGAGAGTGGTTGGAGAGAGGGGAAGAGTGGTGAGAGAGAGGAAGAGAGTTGTGGGAGAGAGGGGAAGAGTGGTGAGAGAGTGGAAGAGAGTGGTGGGAGAGAGGGGAAGAGTGGTGGGAGAGAGGAAGAGAGTGGTGGGAGAGAGGGGAAGATTGGTGGGAGAGAGGGGAAGAGTGGTGGGAGAGAGGAAGAGAGTGGTGGGAAAGAGTGGAAGAATGGCGAGAGAGAGTGGTGGGAGAGAGGGAGAGAGTGCTGAGAGAGAGGAAGAGAGTTGTGGGAGAGAGGGGAAGAGTGGTGAGAGAGAGGAAGAGAGTGGTGGGAGAGAGGGATAGAGTGGTGGGAGAGAGAGGAAGAGTGGTGAGAGAGAGTGGTGGGAGAGAGGGGAAGAGTGGTGAGAGAGGCAGAGAGTTGTGGGAGAGAGGGGAAGAGTGGTGTGAGAGAGTGGTGGGAGAGAGGGGAAGAGTGGCGAGAGAGAGGAAGATAGTTGTAGGAGAGAGGGAGAGAGTGGAAGAGTGGCGAGAGAGAGGAAGAGAGTGGTGTGAGAGAGGGGAAGAGTGGAGAGAGAGAGTGGTGGGAGAGAGGGGAACAGTGGCGAAAGAGAGGAAGAAAGTGGTGGGAGAGAGAGGAAGATAGTGGTGGGAGAGAGGGGAACAGTGGCGAAAGAGAGGAAGAAAGTGGTGGGAGAGAGAGGAAGAGAGTGGTGGGAGAGAGGGGAACAGTGGCGAAAGAGAGGAAGAAAGTGGTGGGAGAGAGAGGAAGAGTGGCAAGAGAGAAGAAGAGAGTGGTGGGAGAGAGGGGAAGAGCGGCGAGAAAGAGAGAGTGGTGGGAAAGAGGGGAAGAGTGGAGAGAGAGAGTGGTGGCAGAGAGGGGAAGAGTGGCGAGAGGGAAGATAGTTGTAGGAGAGAGGGAGAGAGTGGAAGAGTGGCGAGAGAGAGGAAGAGAATGGTGTGAGAGAGGGGAAGAGTGGAGAGAGAGAGTGGTGGGAGAGAGGGGAACAGTGGCGAAAGAGAGGAAGAAAGTGGTGGGAGAGAGAGGAAGAGTGGTGAGAGAGAGGAATAGAGTGGTGGGAGGGAGAGGAAGAGTGGTGAGAGAGAGGAAGATAGTTGTAGGAGAGAGGGAGAGAGTGGAAGAGTGGCGAGAGAGAGGAAGAGAGTGGTGTGAGAGAGGGGAAGAGTGGAGAGAGAGAGTGGTGGGAGCGAGGGGAACAGTGGCGAGAGAGAGGAAGAAAGTGGTGGGAGAGAGAGGAAGAGTGGTGAGAGAGAGGAATAGAGTGGTGGGAGGGAGAGGAAGAGTGGTGAGAGAGAGGAAGAGAGTGGTGGGAGAGAGGAAGATAGTGGTGGGAGAGAGGGGAAGAGTGGTGGGAGAGAGAGAGTGGTGGGAGAGAGTGGAAGAGTGGCGAGAGCGAGTGGTGGGAGAGAGGGAGAGAGTGCTGAGAGAGAGGAAGAGAGTTGTGGGAGAAAGGGGAAGAGTGGTGAGAGAGACGAAGAGAGTGGTGGTAGAGAGGGAGAGAGTGGTGGGAGAGAGGGGAAGAGTGGCCAGAGAGAGTTGTGGGAGAGAGGGAGAGAGTGGTGAGAGAGAGGAAGAGAGTTGTGGGAGAGAAGGGAAGAGTGGTGAGAGAGAGGAAGAGAGTGGTGGTAGAGAGGGGAAGAGCGGCGAATGAGAGAAGGAGAGAGTGGTGGGAGAGAGGGGAAGAGTTGCGAGAGAGAGGGAGAGAGTGGTGGGAGAGAGGGAGAAAGTGGTGAGAGAGAGGGAGAGAGTGGTGGGAGAGAGGGAGAGAGTGGTGGGAGAGAGGGGAAGAGTGGTGAGAGAGAGTGTTGGGAGAGAGGGGAAGAGTGGTGAGAGGCAGAGAGTTGTGGGAGAGAGGGGAAGAGTGGTGTGAGTGAGGAAGAGAGTGGTAGAAGAGAGCGAGAGAGTGGTGGGAGAGAGGGGAAGAGCGGCGAGAAAGAGAGAGTGGTGGGAGAGAGGGGAAGAGTTGCGTTAGAGAGGGAGAGAGTGGTGGGAGAGAGGGAGAAAGTGGTGAGAGAGAGGGAGAGAGTGGTGGGAGAGAGGGAGAGAGTGGTGGGAGAGAGGGGAAGAGTGGTGAGAGAGAGTGGTGGGAGAGAGGGGAAGAGTGGTGAGAGAGGCAGAGAGTTGTGGGAGAGAGGGGAAGAGTGGTGTGAGTGAGGAAGAGAGTGGTAGAAGAGAGGGAAAGATTGGCAAGAGAGAAGAAGAGAGTGGTGGGAGAGAGGGGAAGAGCGGCGAGAAAGAGAGAGTGGTGGGAGAGAGGGGAAGAGTGGCGAGTGAGAGTGGTGGGAGAGAAGGGAAGAGTGGCGAGAGAGAGGAAGATAGTGGTAGGAGAGAGGGAGAGAGTGGAAGAGTGGCGAGAGAGAGGAAGAGAGTGGTGGGAGAGAGGGGAAGAGTGGCGAGAGAGGAAGAGAGTGGTGGGAGAGAGGGGAAGAGTGGTGAGAGAGAAGAAGAGAGTGGTGGGAGAGAGGGGAAGAGTGGCGAGAGAGAGGAAGAGAGTGGTGGGAGAGAGAGGAAGAGTGGTGAGAGAGAGGAATAGAGTGGTGGGAGGGAGAGGAAGAGTGGTGAGAGAGTGGAAGAGAGTGGTGGGAGAGAGTAAAGGAGTGGTGGGAGAGAGGAAGAGAGTTTGGGAGAGAGAGGAAGAGTGGTGGGAGAGAGGGGGAGATTGGTGGGAGAGAGGGGAAGAGTGGTGGGAGAGAGGAAGAGAGTGGTGGGAGAGAGGAAGAGAGTGGTGAGAGAGAGGAAGAGAGTGGTGGGAGAGAGGGGAAGAGTGGTGGGAGGGAGGAAGAGAGTGGTAGAAGAGAGGGAGAGAGTGGTGGGAGAGAGGGAAAGATTGGCAAGAGAGAAGAAGAGAGTGGTGGGAGAGAGGGGAAGAGCGGCGAGAAAGAGAGAGTGGTGGGAGAGAGGGGAAGAGTGGCGAGTGAGAGTGGTGGGAGAGAAGGGAAGAGTGGCGAGAGAGAGGAAGATAGTGGTAGGAGAGAGGGAGAGAGTGGAAGAGTGGCGAGAGAGAGGAAGAGAGTGGTGGGAGAGAGGGGAAGAGTGGCGAGAGAGGAAGAGAGTGGTGGGAGAGAGGGGAAGAGTGGTGAGAGAGAAGAAGAGAGTGGTGGGAGAGAGGGGAAGAGTGGCGAGAGAGAGGAAGAGAGTGGTGGGAGAGAGAGGAAGAGTGGTGAGAGAGAGGAATAGAGTGGTGGGAGGGAGAGGAAGAGTGGTGAGAGAGTGGAAGAGAGTGGTGGGAGAGAGTAAAGGAGTGGTGGGAGAGAGGAAGAGAGTGGTGGGAGAGAGAGGAAGAGTGGTGGGAGAGAGGGGAAGATTGGTGGGAGAGAGGGGAAGAGTGGTGGGAGAGAGGAAGAGAGTGGTGGGAGAGAGGAAGAGAGTGGTGAGAGAGAGGAAGAGAGTGGTGGGAGAGAGGGGAAGAGTGGTGGGAGGGAGGGGAAGAGTGGGGATATGATTCACAGTGAGTACTACAACAGGACAAGGGAGTGTTATTGATGGAGCTGTGTAGGTCTCTGTCGTCCCTCAGGCCTCCAGTTCAAACTGAAGAAGTGTTAACTGGAATGGCATTCAGTGTAATCCAAACTCACCTATACACAGGCCTCAAGCATGTGCATGCAAACACACTCGCACTCAAACATGCACGTACACACCCATGCACACACACACACAGAGAATTTAATACACACAAACAGACACACACCATTTCCATATTTACTGCTGGGTGAGGAAGGAGAAAGGAGAGGAACAAAACTCATAAATAAATGACAATGCACAGCTTCCCCTGAAAATAGAAGTCTCATTTTGTGTTTGTATTATATTCAGCCGGTAAAATGTAATCTCCCTTTTAATACCCTCCATTGTATAAACAGGAGAGCGGTTGCCGAAAAATAAACATTAAGAATGCAACCTTATGAAAATCGATTTGGGATTGAAAAATATTATCTCTGCTTGGTTGTTTATTAATGCAACATCAGGCATAGAAACACTATCTACAGAAAAATCTAAAGAAAACCGGGTGTTTTATTATTCTTTTTTATGGGGAAAGGCTGCATGACGGGGTGTAGCAACATGCAAAGTTATTGGAGATAAATGCCAAAAAGTGTTCATGTTTGCAGCATTGTTTAGAATAAGATTAGAATCTAAAAGAATCTGAATAGAAAGTGGTTACCACCACTACATATGTACGCTGTGGGTATTTTTGCAAGTATAGAAAATGCAACTGCATTTCCTTCCTCTGAAACCTCTGGAACCGCCTGTTGTTGTAAAGTAAATGAACCAACCAAGGCAGCAGGCCTCCCCAACATCAAACACACATTCTTTATGGCTGCATATAAGTGACATAGATTGACTGCCATAGGATGGTTCATACTGGTGGGAAACACTCTTGGGGAGACGAAGAAGCCTCTCAAAAACATATCATCAAAAATACGAAAGACAAAGTCGACAGCAGGAAGCAGACTTGCTTTTTTCTTCAG
Source organism: Oncorhynchus gorbuscha (assembly GCF_021184085.1). NCBI lineage: Eukaryota > Metazoa > Chordata > Actinopteri > Salmoniformes > Salmonidae > Oncorhynchus > Oncorhynchus gorbuscha. Next base: position 21,709,506 of record NC_060177.1, read on the forward strand.
GTAAATTCATTAAAATGGTGTTACAAACAATTACTGTGGTTTAACTGTACCAAATAAGCAAGCATGTCCTTTTTAAAGCACTGAAGCAGTAAGAATAGATTGTCACACAGGAGGATTACTGTACAGTATTTATTGTGAGACCAGAGGTATTGAGTAAAGATGACTAATGCGATTTGTTTTGTTGGGAGGGAACTGATAAATTGTACCTCTGTGGACCATTGGGCTGTTGGGCTGTGTGGCTGGATCCAAGCCGCCCGCTGTATTATATCATACTGTAAATGGCTGAGCCACAGAAAGCAAACGATTCTGCCGGCAGACTAGACTAATCACTTGGGTTGGTAAGCCAATCCTCCACGGACACGCACCGCAAGTATGAAAGTGTGTCTGTAGCCTCGATTATTTATTCATTTTGTTTGATTCAGGGGGCAATGTTCCTCTGTTGGATTACCGAGTCGACTCCCTATCTGGTGAGAACATTGGCACCCTGCCCTCTGTTTAAGATATCAAAGATTTGCGGCGTCTCATTGCCCGGCGTTGGCTCGCCTTTGGGGAGTTTCACTAAACATGAAATGGATCAAGGCACAGCGATGTTGAGAGAGAGGGAGGGAGACGGAAAGAAAGAGCGAGGGGACGGAGGGAGGGAGAGAAAAATGAAAAGATGTAATGGGTTCTTCTGTTTCAGAGGAAGAAGAGCTGTCGCTGCCTCCAGAAGCTAGCTCCTTCCCTCTGCTATGAGAGCCTGGTGGTCTCAGGAGAACCAGGCTGTGGGGAAGGAGGCTAGAAGTTATCACCGGAGAGGACGGTGTCTGTGTGTTTCTGTAATCTGTTGACATTAGTTACGGCAGATGAATACATTTCCTCGCTTTAGTTTTGTTTCACTGTTATGATGTGAAACATAAACAGACACTACAGTACAAAAACAAGTCTGATTTATAAACCAACCACCAGGATCTTTTTCCTTCCAGGAACCAACTCAGGCCACTCAATTTGTTTGTAACTTATTGTTTTACTTATTTTGTAAATAATGTTGCCGCTACCGTCTCTTATGACCGAAAATAACTTCTAGACATCAGGACTGTAATTACTCCCCTTTCACGACTCTGACGAGCCTGACACGAAGCATATACTGCTTCCTCTGGAAAAGGTCCCGATCCCTGTGATCTGCGTGAAGAGGAGGCAGAGAAAGAGGGGCCAAAGGTCAGACTGTCTTCTGAGAATTCGTAGGCAATCAAATAAACGCCCACTTCCCTCCATTCTGCTAGCAAACGTGCACTTTTAGGAGAATAAAATCTACGAGTTATGCAGAAGATTAAACTACCAACGGGACATTAAAAACTGTCAAATCTTATGCTTCACGGAGTCGTGGCTGAACGACGACAATATCAACATACAGCTGGCTGGTTATACGCTGCACCGGCAGGATAGAACAGTGATGTCTGGTAAGACAAGGGGCGGCGGTCTATGTATTTCTGCAAACAACAGCTAGTGCACGATACCTAAGGAAGTCTCAAGCTATTGGTCGCCTGAGGTAGAGTATCTCATGATAAGCTGTAGACCACACTACCTAATGAGAGAGTTTTCATCTGTCTTCCTTGTAGCTGTTTACATACCACCACAGCCAGAGGCTGGCACTAAGACACCATAAGCAAACAAGAAAACGCTCACCCAGAGGCGGCGCTCCTAGTAGCCGGGGACTTTAATGCAAGGAAACTTAAATCTGTTTTACCAAATTTCTATCCGCATGCTAAATGTGCAACCAGAGGAAAAATATCTCTGGATAACCTATACTCCACACACAGAGATGCATACAAAGCTCTCCCTAACCCTCCATTTGGCAAATCTGACCATAATTCTATCTTCTGATTCCAGTTTACAAGCAAAAATTAAAGCAGGAAGCACCAGTGACTAGATCAATAAAAAAGTGGTCAGAGGAAGCAGATGCTAAGCTACAGGACTGTTTTGCTAGCACAGACTGGAATATGTTACGGGATTCCTCCAATGGCATTGAGGATAACACCACATCAGTCCTTGGCTTCATCAATAAGTGCATCGATGACATCGTCCCCACAGCGACTTTACGTACCCCAACCAGAAGCCACGGATTACAGGCAGCATCCGCACTGAGCTAAAGGCTAGAGCTGCCGCTTTCAAGGATTGGGACTCGAACCTGGAAGCTTATAAGAAATTCCGCTATGCCCTTCAACAAACAGCCAAAGCTTCAACACAGGACTAAGATCGAATCGTACGACAGCTCTGATGCTTGCCGGATGTGGCAGGGCTTGCAAAACATTACAGACTACAAAGGGAAGCACAGCCGAGAACTGCCCAGTGACACAAGCCTACCAGATGAGCTAAACTACTTCTATGCTCATTTAGAGGCAAATAACACTGAAACTTGCATGAGAGCACCAGCTGTTCCCGAAGACTGTGTGATCACGCTCTCTGCAGCCGATGTGAGTAAGACCTTTAAAGAGGTCAACATTCACAAGGCTGCAGGGCAAGACGGATAACCATGACGTGTACTGTGATCATGCGCTGACCAACTGGCAAGTGTCTTCACTGACATTTTCAACCTCTCCCTGTCTGAGTATGTAATACCAACATGTTTTAAGTAGAGCACCATAGTGCCTGTTTCCAAGAACACTAAGGTAACCTGCCTAAATTATTACCGACCCTTGGCACTCACATCTGTAGCCATGAAGTGCTTTGAAAAGCTGGTCATGGCTCACATCAACACCATCATCCCAGAAACCCTAGACCCACTCCAATTTGCATACCGCCCCAACAGATCCACAGATGATGCAATCTCTATTGCACTCCACACTGCCCTTTCTCACCTTGACAAAAGGAACAGCTACGTGAGAATGACCTTAGCTCAGCGTTCAACACCATAGAGCCCTCAAAGCTCATCAATAAGCTAAGGACCCTGGGACTAAACACCTTCCTCTGCAACTGGATCCTGGATTCCTGACGGGCAGTCCCCAGGTGGTATGGGTAGGTAACAACATGTCTGCCACGCTGATCCACAACACAGGGGCCCCTCAGCGGAGCATGCTCAGCCCCCTCCTGTACTCCCTGTTCACTCATGATTGCACGGCTAGGCACAATCATCAATTTTGAAGATAACAGTGGTAGGCCTGATCACCGACAACAACGAGACAGGCTATAGGGATGAGGTCAGAGACCTGGCCGCGTGGTACCAGGACAACAACCTCTCCCTCAACGTGATCAAGACAAAGGAGGTGATTGTGGACTACAGGAAAAAGAGGACAGAGCATGCCCCCATTCTCATTGACGGGGCTGCAGTGGAGCAGGATGATGTAACGTCGTTCTTCGTTTGTAGAAAGAGAGTCGGACCGAAATGCAGCTTGGTGGTTACTCGTGACTTTAATGAAAAAAGTGACACATGAAATAACTATACAAATACAAAAACAACAAACGGAACGTGAAACCTAATTACAGCCTATCTGGTGAAACTACACAGAGACAGGAACAATCACCCATGAAATACACAGTGAAACCCCGGCTACCTAAATACGGTTCCCAATCAGAGACAACGAGAATCACCTGACTCTGATTGAGAACCGCCTCAGGCAGCCAAGCCTATACAACACCCCTACTCAGCCGCAATCCCAAATACTACAAACCCCAATACGAAAATACAACATATAAACCCATGTCACACCCTAGCCTGACCAAATATATAATGAAAACACAAAATACAATGACCAAGGCGTGACAGTTGAGAGCTTCAGGTTCCTTGGTGTCCACATCACCAACAAACTAACATGGTCCAAGCACACCAAGACAGTCGTGAATAGGACACGTCAAAACCTATTTCCCCTCAGGAGACTGAAAAGATTTGGCATGGGTCCTCAGATCCTCAAAAGGTTTTACAGCTACACCATAGCAACTGCTCTGCCTCCGACCACAAGGCACTACAGAGGGTTGTGCGAACGGCCCAGAACATCACTGGGGCCAAGCTTCCTGCCACACCAGGAACTCTATACCAGGTGGTGTCAGGGTGGCAGCGTAGCCTAGTGGTTAGAGTGTTGGACTAGTAACCAGAAGGTTGTGAGTACAAACCCCCGAGCTGACAAGGTACAAATCTGTCGTTCTGCCAATGACCAGGCCGTCATTGAAAATAAGAATGTGATCTTAACTGACTTGCCTGGTTAAATAAAGGTTAAAAAAAGAGAGGAAGGCCCTAAAAAACTGTCAAAGACTCCAGCCACCGTAGTCATAGACTGTGCTCTCTGCTACCGCACGGCAAGCGGTACCAGAAGTGCCAAGTCTAGGTCCAAGAGGCTTCTACACAGCTTCTAACCCAAGCCATAAGACTCTTGAACATCTAGTCAAATGTCTACCCAGACTATTTGCAATGCATCTTTACACCACTGCTACCTTCTGTTGTCATCTTTACATAGTCACTTTAATAACTCTACCTACCTGTATATACTACCTCAACTAACCGGTTCCCCCGCACATTGACTCTGTTTCGGTACCCCCCTTGCTATTGTTATTTTACTGCTGCTCTTTAATTACTTGTTACTTTTATTTCTTATTCTTATCCGTATTTTTTTTAAACTGCACTGTTGGTTAGGGGCTCGTAAGTAAGCATTTCACTGGTTTTCAAGGTCTACACACGTTGTATTCGGCGCATGTGACAAATAAAATGTGATTTGATTTGATTTTGATGTCATTGTAAAATGATGGGAACAGATTGCATACCGCTTGTACTTGTGTTATGCTTAATGAGGCCTATTGGCTGACGGTATTCCAACAATCAGGATATAGGACAACTTAAGGAAAACCAAGAGGCTCGCAACTATTTCCCGTTCAAACCTTACCTCAATCATGTCACATATTTTGTTACAAACCAATGATATGCAGCCCCATGTACGGACACCACCTCTCCTACTCTAATCTGAGCAAACACAGCATTCATCATGGCCGCCGACTGTCTGACCCAGTGTGAACGTGTTCTTATCTCCGAGCTCCTCTGATCAAAACAACCAGATCTGTGTCCTCCATCCTCCAAACGGAACCAATCCACAATCACCTCTGCATAATGGCTTGGGATAATCACAGGAGACCCTGGGGCTAATACCACACTGGGTTTCTGATTTCTCCCATAAATCGCCATAAAGCATCCTCAAGCATCCTCCTGACTTCAGATAGATTACCTGTCTGTGCATTAAGCATAACTTAGACCACGTCTGAGACCACAGAAGACGCCAGCACACTGGCTGCTTAAGAGGGAGACGCTACATCGAGCTCCATCCTTGGCCTCTTCAAAACCACAGGGCTATTACGGCTGCCTGTTAAAAGCTTTGAGGGAGCGAGACGTCCACTCCACACAGTCAAAGTCAGAGGGGAAACAGAGGGGAAAGAGAAGCACCCCGTGCCAAGGTGACTGAACCCATTTGTCTCTCTGTCTCCATCCTGCATTCCACTTCTGATGCAACCAGTCCGAGGTCTCTAGAGCTGTTTTACAACAACTTCATTAACTGCTATGAGATGAAGAACTTTGTACTTTGTTCTCAGCATTGTGGGAGTAGAAGGTGGAGGGTAAAACAGCACTATCTTGGTGTAGTACCTGAGAGTCCAAGGTCACATTACACTTTGATCTCAAAGTTAACTCTTCATCTTGATATCTGCAACTATAATAGAGAAATGAGTATAGCATCCCAATAGCAATGTATTGACTCTAACGTAATGGCAAGGAAGAGGATCAAACCTTTGTGAAAGCAATGCTAAGTGAACAGTTGGTATGCCCTGCATTGGCTAATGTCCCCTGACTGTGTTTGAGAGAGTGTAGGATACATGAAAGAAGAAGAGTCAGTGGGGAAGATTGGACATTAAGAGGAGAGGAGTACAAATCTAATAAACATGAGCCACCCCGGGATCAATGGCCTCGATTGGAAGGCGATGGATTTCAAACTATAACCAGCCTGCTCATTATTGGCTGAGTAAGCGTCCACTCACTACTTCCCCCTCTTTCCTGTTCCTATAGAGGAGTGCGGTGAGGGATGACTTCTACCCAGTGGGTACACACACGTAAACACAAACAGACCCTGTTCATAACACTCTCAGAACCAATGGATTGAGAATGGATCAGTGGAGTGTGTGTGTGTGTGTGTGTGTGTGTGTGTGTGTGTGTGTGTGTGTGTGTGTGTGTGTGTGTGTGTGTGTGTGTGTGTGTGTGTGTGTGTGTGTGTGTGTGTGTGTGTGTGTGTGTGTGTGTGTGTGTGTGTGTGTGTGTGTGTGTGTGTGTGTGTGTAGAGGTCTGTAATTTTTATCATAGGTACACTTCAACTGTGAGAGACGGAATCTAAAACAAAAATCCAGAAACTCACATTGTATGATTTTTAAGTAATTAATTTGCATTTTATTGCATGACATAAGTATTTGATACATCAGAAAAGCAGAACTTAATATTTTGTACAGAAACCTTTGTTTGCAATTACAGAGATCATATGTTTCCTGTAGTTCTTGACCAGGTTTGTACACACTGCAGCAGGGATTTTGGCCCACTCCTCCATACAGACCTTCTCTAGATCCTTCAGGTTTTGGGGCTGTCACTTGGCAATACGGACTTTCAGCTCCCTCCAAATAGTGTCTATTGGGTTCAGGTCTGGAGACTGGCTAGGCCACTCCAGGACCTTGAGATGCTTCTTATGGAGCCACTCCTTAGTTGTCCTGGCTGTGTGTTTCGGGTCATTGTCATGCTGGAAGCCCCAGCCACAACTCATCTTCAATGCTCTTACTGAGGGAAGGAGGTTGCTGGCCAAGTTCTCACGATACATGGCCCCATCCATCCTCCCCTCAATACAGTGCAGTCGTTCTGTCCCCTTTGCAGAAAAGCATCCTGAAATAATTATGTTTCCACCTCCATGCTTCACGGTTGGGATGGTGTTCTTGGGGTTGTACTCATCCTTCTTCTTCCTCCAAACACGGCGAGTGGAGTTTAGACCAAAAGGCTCTATTTTTGTCTCACCAGACCACATGACCTTCACCCATTCCAACCTCTGGATCATCCAGATGGTCATTGGTAAACTTCAGACAGGCCTGGACATGCGCTGGCTTGAGCAGGGGGACCTTGCGTGCGCTGCAGGATTTTAATCCATAACGGCGTAGTGTTTTACTAATGGTTTTCTTTGAGACTGTGGTCCCAGCTCTCTTCAGGTCATTGACCAGGTCCTGCCGTGTAGTTCTGGGCTGATCCCTCACCTTCCTCATGATCATTGATGCCCCATGAGGTGAGATCTTGCATGGAGCCCCAGACCGAGAGTGATTGACCGTCATCTTGAACTTCTTCCATTTTCTAATAATTGCGCCAACAGTTGTTGCCTTCTCACGAAGCTGCTTGCCTATTGTCCTGTAGCCCATCCCAGCCTTGTGCAGTCCTACAATTTTAACCCTGATGTCCTTACACAGCCCCCGATCATGGCCATTGTGGAGAGGTTGGAGTCTGTTTGATTGAGTGTGTGGACAGGTGTCTTTTATACAGGTAATGAGTGCAGAACAGGGGGGCTTTTTAAAGAAAAACTAACAGGTCTGTGAGAGCCGGAATTCTTACTGGTTGGTAGGTGATCAAATACTTATGTCATGCAATAAAATACAATTAATTACTTAAAAATTATACAATGGGATCTTCTGGATTTTTGTTTTAGATTCCATCTCGCACAGTTAAAGTGTGCTTATGATACAAACTACAGACCTCTAGATGCTTTGTAAGTAGGAAAGCCTGGAAAATCGGCAGTGTATCAAATACTTGTTCTCCCCACTGGACATGAACAATGGCTCAATTAGAGGTCCCTGTTGATGTTATGCGATTTCTTTTCTTATGCTAATCTGTACACTTAACTAAATGCTCCTCGGTAAGGGGCCCGCGCTTTCTCAGGTTACCCCGCCATTTCATTATGTAGTCACGTGTAAGCAGCCCAACGCATCGACCGCCGCCGTATATCATGTTCATGGGGAGGGATAAAAGCGCCCCGCTGATACGTAAGTGGATTTTGGGGATCGTTTTCCTCTCTCCTTGTATTGGTAAAACCTCTGGTAATCAATCTAACATTTCTCCCCATTGACGGCGGCCATGTTGGATTGCTGAGGTGTGTGTGATTTGGAGGAATGTGTTGTGCTCTGGTGAGAGGAGGGGAGGAATCTGATCTGAATATGGAGAAGCTATAGAGAGAGGCTAGTTTTCTGTGTGGAAAATGTTCACATACGTCTTGATTCCACATGTGGGTCAACAGGAAGGTCAAAGTAAAACCTGATCAGAATCCATAAGGAACAGTAACAGTAATTAGAATCAAGAGGTTGGAGGTAGCACCACACCGAACTGATTTAAGATTATATTCACATGACTTGATGCTAATAAACAGCAAAGGGGACTTTAATCGTGTTATTCAATCTGAAAACAGGAGCTGTGAGCTCTGAGTAATGATACACACACTGTCAGTCCCCACTGTTTTACTGTGGGAGTTGACGTTAACAGGTACTCACATATCCTCCTCAGCCCCATTTGAAACCCACTTTGCAGATTGAGTCAAATTCCATTCCAAGAGAAAACACTTTCCCCGATGTGATGTGGAAAAACCCACAGAGAGAGAAGTCAATGAGCATATAAACATGCATGCTTAATGTCATTCGGCGACTCCTATTATCATATGTAATATCGTGTGAAAGTTGACCTGAACTATGCACTCAAATGATATTGCAGGTAGTGTCTGTATTGTATGTATGTCTGTGAGGGGGTGGTAGTGGTAACGGAGTGTGTGTGTGTGTGTGTGTGTGTGTGTGTGTGTGTGTGTGTGTGTGTGTGTGTGTGTGTGTGTGTGTGTGTGTGTGTGTGTGTGTGTGTGTGTGTGTGTGTGTGTGTGTGTGTGTGTGTGTGTGTGTGTGTGTGTGTGTGTGTGTGTTTATGGTTGCAGGTGTTTTATCTGAATGCAGAGTTCCCATTATAAAATAAGAGGCTGGGTGGAACAGGACCTTGATGTAAGTGGGGACCGCTCGCAGTAAATAAAGCACTCATCTCTTAGACTCTCAGGAAAAGGCCCAAGTACTTCTCCACTCCTCTTTCTCTCTTTAGCTCTCTTTCCAGCTCCCTTTACCCTCCGTGTCATCCGTTCCCTGCTCTCTCTTTCTCTCTCACCACGTCTTAGCTTTCTCTTTCCCTCACACACCCTTTCCTTTCCCTCTGTCCACTTCCTCTGTATCTCTCTCCACACTCCCCCTCTCTCTCTCTCTCTCTCTCTCTCCACTCTCCCCCTCTCTCCACTACTCCCCCTCTATCTCCACTCTCCCCCGCTCTCTCTCTCCACTACTCCCTCTCTCTACTACTCCCTCTCTCTATCTCCACTACTCCCTCTCTCTCTATCTCCACTACTCCCTCTCTCTACATTTACATTACATTTAAGTCATTTAGCAGACGCTCTTATCCAGAGCGACTTACAAATTGGTGCATTCACCTTATGACATCGAGTGGAACAGTCACTTTACAATAGTGCATCTAAATCTTAAAGGGGGGGGTGAGAGGGATTACTTATCCTATCCTAGGTATTCCTTAAAGAGGTGGGGTTTCAGGTGTCTCCGGAAGGTGGTGATTGACTCCGCTGTCCTGGCGTCGTGAGGGAGTTTGTTCCACCATTGGGGGGCCAGAGCAGCGAACAGTTTTGACTGGGCTGAGCGGGAGCTGTACTTCCTCAGTGGTAGGGAGGCGAGCAGGCCAGAGGTGGATGAACGCAGTGCCCTTGTTTGGGTGTAGGGCCTGATCAGAGCCTGGAGGTACTGAGGTGCCGTTCCCCTCACAGCTCCGTAGGCAAGCACCATGGTCTTGTAGCGGATGCGAGCTTCAACTGGAAGCCAGTGGAGAGAATGGAGGAGCGGGGTGACGTGAGAGAACTTGGGAAGGTTGAACACCAGACGGGCTGCGGCGTTCTGGATGAGTTGAAGGGGTTTAATGGCACAGGCAGGGAGCCCAGCCAACAGTGAGTTGCAGTAGTCCAGACGGGAGATGATAAGTGCCTGGATTAGGACCTGCGCCGCTTCCTGTGTGAGGCAGGGTCGTACTCTGCGGATGTTGTAGAGCATGAACCTACAGGAACGGGCCACCGCCTTGATGTTGGTTGAGAACGACAGGGTGTTGTCCAGGATCACGCCAAGGTTCTTAGCGCTCTGGGAGGAGGACACAATGGAGTTGTCAACCGTGATGGCGAGATCATGGAACGGGCAGTCCTTCCCCGGGAGGAAGAGCAGCTCCGTCTTGCCGAGGTTCAGCTTGAGGTGGTGATCCGTCATCCACACTGATATGTCTGCCAGACATGCAGAGATGCGATTCGCCACCTGGTCATCAGAAGGGGGAAAGGAGAAGATTAATTGTGTGTCGTCTGTATAGCAATGATAGGAGAGACCATGTGAGGTTATGACAGAGCCAAGTGACTTGGTGTATAGCGAGAATAGGAGAGGGCCTAGAACAGAGCCCTGGGGGACACCAGTGGTGAGAGCGCGTGGTGAGGAGACAGATTCTCGCCACGCCACCTGGTAGGAGCGACCTGTCAGGTAGGACGCAATCCAAGCGTGGGCCGCGCCGGAGATGCCGAACTCGGAGAGGGTGGAGAGGAGGATCTGATGGTTCACAGTATCGAAGGCAGCCGATAGATCTAGAAGGATGAGAGCAGAGGAGAGAGAGTTAGCTTTAGCAGTGCGGAGCGCCTCCGTGATACAGAGGAGAGCAGTCTCAGTTGAATGACTGGTCTTGAAACCTGACTGATTTGGATCAAGAAGGTCATTCAGAGAGAGATAGCGGGAGAGCTGGCCAAGGACTGCACGTTCAAGAGTTTTGGAGAGAAAAGAAAGAAGGGATACTGGTCTGTAATTGTTGACATCGGAGGGATCGAGTGTAGGTTTTTTCAGAAGGGGTGCAACTCTCGCTCTCTTGAAGACGGAAGGGACGTAGCCAGCGGTCAGGGATGAGTTGATGAGCGAGGTGAGGTAAGGGAGAAGGTCTCCGGAAATGGTCTGGAGAATAGAGGAGGGGATAGGGTCAAGCGGGCAGGAGGTTGTTGGGCGGCCGGCCGTCACAAGACGCGAGATTTCATCTGGAGAGAGAGGGGAGAAAGAGGTCAGAGCACAGGGTAGGGCAGTGTGAGCAGAACCAGCGGTGTCGTTTGACTTAGCAAACGAGGATCGGATGTCGTCGACCTTCTTTTCAAAATGGTTGACGAAGTCATCTGCAGAGAGGGAGGAGGGGGGGGGGAGGAGGATTCAGGAGGGAGGAGAAGGTGGCAAAGAGCTTTCTAGGGTTAGAGGCAGATGCTCGGAATTTAGAGTGGTAGAAAGTGGCTTTAGCAGCAGAGACAGAGGAGGAAAATGTAGAGAGGAGGGAGTGAAAGGATGCCAGGTCCGCAGGGAGGCGAGTTTTCCTCCATTTCCGCTCGGCTGCCCGGAGCCCTGTTCTGTGAGCTCGCAATGAGTCATCGAGCCACGGAGCGGGAGGGGAGGACCGAGCCGGCCTGGAGGATAGGGGACATAGAGAGTCAAAGGATGCAGAGAGGGAGGAGAGGAGGGTTGAGGAGGCAGAATCAGGAGATAGGTTGGAGAAGGTTTGAGCAGAGGGAAGAGATGATAGGATGGAAGAGGAGAGAGTAGCGGGGGAGAGAGAGCGAAGGTTGGGACGGCGCGATACCATCCGAGTAGGGGCAGTGTGGGAGGTGTTGGATGAGAGCGAGAGGGAAAAGAATACAAGGTTAGAGCGAGGTCGAGCGTATTGCCTGCCTTGTGAGTAGGTGGGAAGGTGAGAGGGTGAGGTCAAAAGAGGAGAGGAGTGGAAAGAAGGAGGCAGAGAGGAATGAGTCAAAGGTAGACGTGGGGAGGTTAAAGTCGCCCAGAACTGTGAGAGGTGAGCCGTCCTCAGGAAAGGAGCTTATCAAGGCATCAAGCTCATTGATGAACTCTCCGAGGGAACCTGGAGGGCGATAAATGATAAGGATGTTAAGCTTGAAAGGGCTGGTAACTGTGACAGCATGGAATTCAAAGGAGGCGATAGACAGATGGGTAAGGGAAGAAAGAGAGAATGACCACTTGGGAGAGATGAGGATCCCGGTGCCACCACCCCGCTGACCAGAAGCACTCGGGGTGTGCGAGAACACGTGGGCGGACGAAGAGAGAGCAGTAGGAGTAGCAGTGTTGTCTGTGGTGATCCATGTTTCCGTCAGTGCCAAGAAGTCGAGGGACTGGAGGGAGGCATAGGCTGAGATGAACTCTGCCTTGTTGGCCGCAGATCGGCAGTTCCAGAGGCTACCGGAGACCTGGAACTCCACGTGGGTCGTGCGTGCTGGGACCACCAGATTAGGGTGGCCGCGGCCACGCGGTGTGGAGCGTTTGTATGGTCTGTGCAGAGAGGAGAGAACAGGGATAGACAGACACATAGTTGACAGGCTACAGAAGAGGCTACGCTAATGCAAAGGAGATTGGAATGACAAGTGGACTACACGTCTCGAATGTTCAGAAAGTTAAGCTTACGTAGCAAGAATCTTATTGACTAAAATGATTAAAATGATACAGTACTGCTGAAGTAGGCTAGCTGGCAGTGGGTGCGTTGTTGACACTACACTAATCAAGTCGTTCCGTTGAGTGTAATAGTTTCGACAGTGCTGCTATTCGGGGCTAGCTGGCTAGCTAGTAGTGTTGTTTACGTTACGTTGCGTTAAAAGAACGACAATAGCTGGCTAGCTAACCTAGAAAATCGCTCCAGACTACACAATTATCTTTGATACAAAGACGGCTATGTAGCTAGCTATGTAGCTAGCTACGATCAAACAAATCAAACCATTATACTGTAATGAAATAAAATGAAAATGTGATACTACCTGTGAATGCGACCGGGTTGTTGAGTCTATTCAGAAGACGTTGGCTAGCTGTTGGCTAGCTGTCGGCTAGCTGTTGGCTAGCTGTTGGCTAGCTAGCAGAGTCTCCTACGTTAAGGACGACAAATAGCTGGCTAGCTAACCTCGGTAAATTAAGATAATCACTCTAAGACTACACACTCTAAACTACACAATTATCTTGGATACGAAGACAGCAAAGACAGCTATGTAGCTAGCTAACACTACACTAATCAAGTCATTCAGTTGAGTGTAATAGTTTCTCCAGTGTAGCTAATCAGTGGACATTAGCTAGCTGGCTAGTGAAGACTACGTTAGGACGGCGAATTACGATAATTACGCAATTATCTTTGATACAAAGACGGCTGTGTAGCTAGCTAAGAAGAAATTGCTAAGATTTAGACAAATCAAACCGTTGTGCTATAATGAAATGTAATGAAATGTAATGAAAAAGGTATACTACCTGCAGAGCGAAGTGTCGATGCGACCGCTCGCTCCAACCGGGAAGAACCAACAAGAACCTCTCTCTCTCCACTACTCCCTCTCTCTCTCTCCACTACTCCCTCTCTCTCTCTCCACTACTCCCTCTCTCTATCTCCACTCTCCCCCTCTCTATCTCCACTACTCCCTCTCTCTCTCCACTCTCCCCCTCTCTATCTCCACTCTCCCCTCTCTCTCTCCACTACTCCCCCTCTCTATCTCCACTCTCCCCCCTCTCTCTCTCTCTCCACTACTCCCCCTCTCTCTCTCTCCACTACTCCCCCTCTCTATCTCCACTCTCCCCCCTCTCTATCTCCACTCTCCCCCTCTCTCTCTCTCCACTACTCCCCCTCTCTCTCCACTACTCGCTCTCTATCTCCACTCCCCCTCTCTCTCTCCACTACTCCCCCTCTCTCTCTCCACTACTCCCCCTCTCTCTCTTCACTACTCCCCCTCTCTCTCTTCACTACTCCCCCTCTCTATCTCCACTCTCCCTCTCTCTCTCTCCACTACTCCCCTCTCTCTCTCTCCACTACTCCCCCTCTCTCTCTCTCTCTCTCTCTCTCTCTCTCTCCACTACTCTCCCCTCTATCTCCACTCTCCCCCACTCTCTCTCTCTCTCTCCACTACTCCCCCTCTCTATCTCCACTCTCCCCCATTCTCTCTCCACTACTCCCTCTACTACTCCCCCTCTCTATCTCCACTCTCCCCCTCTCTCTGTCCACTACTCCCCCTCTCTATCTCCACTCTCCCCCCATTCTCTCTCCACTACTCCCTCTACTACTCCCCCTCTCTATCTCCACTCCCCCTCTCTCTGTCCACTACTCCCCCTCTCTATCTCCACTCTCCCCCTCTCTCTCCACTACTCCCCCCTCTCTCTCTCTCTCTCTCTCTCCACTACTCCCCCTCTATCTCCACTCTCCCCCCTCTCTCCACTCTCCCCCTCTCTCTCCACTCTCCCCTCTCTCCATTACTCCCCCCTCTCTCTCTCTCTCCACACTCATCCGGGGATCCCACTGTCTATCTGTCCTTACTGTAATCAACACAATGAAGTTTCTGTCCCTCTCCCCCATCGCCGCCCCCATCGGGGTACAGAGTGGGAGAGGAGAGAGAGGCTGGACCTGCCAATCACTGAATCATCACCGCTATGGAATATAACAATTGGATGGAAAAAAGAGAGAGAGAGAGAAAGAGAGAGAGAGAGAGAGAGAGAGAGAGAGAGAGAGAGAGAGAGAGAGAGAGAGAGAGAGAGAGAGAGAGAGAGAGAGAGAGAGAGAGAGAGAGAGAGAGAGAGAAAGAGAGAGAGAGAGAGACACAGACAGACAGACAGACAGACAGACAGACAGACAGACAGACAGACAGACAGACAGACAGACAGACAGACAGACAGACAGACAGACAGACAGACAGACAGACAGACAGACAGACAGACAGACAGACAGACAGACAGAACAGAAGTTTCTCTTTCAACACAGTGGTTGAATAATGGCCCCAGGCTGCAAAGCTCTTACCAGTGGTTACTCCCCTGACCGCTCTCGTTTGTGGCCAGACAGAAGAGACCACCTGTAATTACCTGTTAGCTGGAGTAACTGACCTCAAGGCACAGAGTGACAATGTACTGAACTGTAGTGTGAAAGCTGCATTGGATGAGTTTGACTTCAAAAGAAAACAACTTGGTACGGTGGACAGGCATAGAGTTTTACGAAACTACTCATACAGTATTAAACAAAACAGTATCACATAAGTATTAGTAACATAATTTTTATTTATTTTATTTGACCTTTATTTAACCAGGCAAGTCAGTTAAGAACACATTCTTATTTTCAATGACGGCCTGGGAACAGTGGGTTAACTGCCTGTTCAGGGGCAGAACGACAGATTTTTACCTTGTCAGCTCGGGGGTTTGAACTCACAACCTTCCGGTTACTAGTCCAACGCTCTAACCACTAACCACCCTTTACGCTGTACAGTGACATGCTATACATGATGTCAGATCTCAGGCTCTTCACTTCACAGCTCTGTATGGGTTTTGACTGACAGCCGTTCTGAACTTGAGCACCACAAGAAGATGCCCCCATCCCTCCCGTTGATTGGGCAACTTTAGAAAATGTTTTGTTGTCTGAGTAAGGGAAATGCTGTAAATGAAGAGGACTCAATGTGTTCTGAAAGATGAGATGTTGAAGATAATAATAAATAGTGCTTTGATGTCATAAAGGCAAGCCAATCACCTGTGAGTCCAAATCTGCACTTCACATTTCCAAATCATAAAACTCATGTCATATACAGTGTCAACGTTTATGATCACTATGTTTTAATGAACAAGATGACATGTTGTCATACACTGGGTTGTTCTTAGTTATTGTGAATAAAATTCTCTGTAGAAGACGCATCTGAATGCACGCAGGACTCCTTTCTAGGCCACCAAAAGTACGATATGTTCCTATGAATTGCCCTGTGAAAGTCTAACACTGTAAGATCGTATTGTATAACTTACCTAGTCATTTTTGTAATAGAACAAGCTTTCAAATGATGCCCACCTGACCCAGATTGTGATTTTTAATGGACCGTTTTTGGATTGTGTAAACAACAGCAATTATGTGTTGGTGGGGATGAAAACAAAGCAACTGCAAATGTTGATTGATTTGATTTGATTTGTGCTTGCTCTCGTTCCTAAATGGCACTGCTAGGAGAGCTCAAACAAGTAGCTACCTTGTAGTTGAAGACTCTTCTTTGAGTAATAAAAGTGCATTGAAATTGCTTAGGAACAGTGCCAACTTTGGGGAGGTGTGTGGCCACTTGGAGACCCCAGTTTCCTCTCACTCAAACCCATGTAAATATTTTGTCTTACAGTATGTTGCACCTGCCCCACATTTTCCAGGAATAGTCTTATTATGTTACTGAATGTATTCTGAGTATTTTCAGATTTCGTTATGAACAAATGTGTGTAGCTATGAACAAATGTGGTGAAAAGTACAGTATTTGTAAAACGCACATAAAACCAACAGGGTAATGTTTGGATTTAGTCTTGTGTTAAGAGTACTGTTGTGTACTCACATTTGGTATATTAATCTTCCCATTATCTCCAAAATGTCCCCTTTCAATTAATACAATGTTTATGCATTTTCATATTTCTTCTGTATGAAACATTTCAATTTAGCTGTATCCATATAGACCAATTCCAATGAGCGTAAAGGGTTAAGAAAATAACACTTACCATATGACTGCATAAGAGAGAATAAACTTTGGAGAAAACAATGAATTCATACTGCTTGGAGGGGAAATTGCTCAGAATTGATCCACACTAAGGTGTGAGGTCTCTCTTTCCTCTCTCTACCAGTTTTGACAAATGTCAATGCTTATTTTCCTAATGGTGTTCTGCTTGCTGCAAAGCCTTCACCATTACCTCCTGCAAAATGGCCGACGCAGAGCAAGGGATTAACTAAGCACACATTTAGGGCTGCGGAAAAATGGACACGACAGATTTATTGGCATTTATTAGAGTTGTTCTTGTTTAAAGCATAAAACCTCCCACTAAATGCATAATTGAATGGGCTGTTTCTCTAGCTCGCGCAAACCATTACCAAGGAAATGTATGTATTTAATACATTAGAATAGAAAATGAATTTAAAAAGAAAAAGCCATGAGGGATCATATTATCTTTCCTGTCGGCAGTTTTCGAGTTCAATATTTGGGAGGCACGTCAGTAAATGAAATAATTATTTCAATTAATGTACAGCAATAAATGATAGTTTGTGGAGAAAGTGTTGACAGGTCTGCAGAGCTATAACACTTCCCCTGCCTCTGACTCCTCTGTCAGTTTTAATGAAGAAACCTCTCCACATTACAGTGAGAAAGAGAGAGAAGAGGAGGAGAGAGAGAAAAAAAAGTGGCGGAATTCTTAGTCTACCGTTTCTTGTCATTTCCTATTCACGTGACATGCTTAATGGTATTGTAGCAGACTTATGTTTGGGAATTCTCACTTATTTTTCACCTCGCTCTCACAATATGTCTTGGCTTTCTGAAGGTAAATGCTGTTGGCCTTGAACAACGAGGTTCAATGCTAAATTTAGTAAATAACGGTTAGAGCTAAAATATACTCCAAGGCTTGCTGTGAAAATTATATTTGACATAGATGCATTATTTGCTGCGATGTTGTACATTGGACAGTGTGGCTGATGGATTCAAAGCACTTCACATAGATTTTTCCACTCCTCCCACTCTCGCCTTGTGTGACGTGTGTGGAAATATACCACCAGTCGCTAAAGCCCTATCAAGGAGGCTCCTAATATTTGCATTATCCCCCCTGCTAGATGCCCTGTCCTCCTGCACACAGCAGAATGCACTCTATAAATAGCCAATGGGGGGGTGGGCCTTTTTAAGCCAATGGATCTTGTCCGTGCTGCCCATTTAACTCCATCACCTCCATACAGATACCAGACCTCTGATCCTTGCCGCATTAACCAAATTAAAATCAACCTTCATTAGCCAGACAACAGCTAGCTGGTGGAAGCATGAAAAGCAGGCCTGGCCCAAGGACACGGCAGTGTAAAAGGACTAGCATGAGCTTAAAAACGTAGCGGCACCAGTAAGGCCTATCCTTCATTTGTATTTCGCTAATGTGCCAGCCCCTCTCACCATACGTGGCCCACTGCTCCCAGCACACGGTGAGTAATTACTAACACTCAACCTCCATACTGCACTTCATCAACGTGGCAACACCAGGGGAATACATTCCTGAGCAATACAGCAGGAATAATTCATCTATTGGTCAACCAACACAACTAATGGGCAAAGCAGTGTTTAGCGCCAGCAGTCACATGACATTTTGCCAAGGTTACGCTGTCTGAGAGAAATACCAAGTGGAGGGGCAGAGATATCCAGGATGCACTGCAGCAGTGCCGTCTCTTCAGAGTTTCAAAATGCACTACTGGGAGATGGATCTCAAGGCAAAGTGAAACATACAGTGGTGTATTGGTCATCACCTTCCCTGTACACGGTCTAAAATATGCTTCTGATTCACACCTGTCTACAATGTGCCTGAAAAATGTTTGTTTATATTTGTGTCAAGATGTGTATGAAGGTGAAGTCAGGTGCAGGAGAGCAGAGTAGGAAATATAAAGTGCACTTTATTGTAGTTCTAAACCGGGAGCCCAACAATACTAACTCCCTCAAAAAGCAGAACAATAAAGTAATGCGCTTAACCCATTTAATCCCAAATTCTTCCCAGACATGAAAATATCCAAATCAAGTGTCATTAGTAAACCTTTGAAGTAATCAATCATTATTTTTTGAAATTTTAATGGAAAAGTAGGTGAAAAAGTATGTTTTATGGTCGGCCACAATTGTGACCATTGGGGTAATGTTACATATACTAAATTAACATATATTTCTCCTATGCAGTTATCAAAGTTCTTATAAATCCCAAGCCAGTTATTAACACATTTAAAACTCTGTCACTGGCAGTCCCCAGCATTGCCTCTAGAATGCCCCAACACGTACTAGTGTAACTATTTTACATATCAAAAACCTATACAACACGATATGAATACTGAGAGCAAAGACAAAAAGACAACAACCGTCAACGTATTTCAACATTGTTACTTTAGTGTAACATGTATTGAGACATTACTATTGTAACTTGTACTTTAGTGCAATATTCATTGTAACATTGTCATTCACTAACAACTGTATAGCAGTCATGTGATTCATTCCCACTGTAGAATATGCATTCAAGTAGAGGCCTACACTGAACATAAAGGTAACATTTAGGATGGAGGTAGCCTGTTGAATATGCATTCAAGTAGAGGCCTACACTGAACATAAAGGTAACATTTAGGATGGAGGTAACCTGTTGAATATGCATTCAAGTAGAGGCCTACACTGAACA
This sequence comes from Oncorhynchus gorbuscha, assembly GCF_021184085.1. Classification (NCBI taxonomy): domain Eukaryota; kingdom Metazoa; phylum Chordata; class Actinopteri; order Salmoniformes; family Salmonidae; genus Oncorhynchus; species Oncorhynchus gorbuscha. Next base: position 21,728,763 of record NC_060177.1, read on the forward strand.
TAAAGGTAACATTTAGGATGGAGGTAGCCTGTAGAATATACATTCAAGTAGAGGCCTACACTGAACATAAAGGTAACATTTAGGATGGAGGTAGCCTGTTGAATATGCATTCAAGTAGAGGCCTACACTGAACATAAAGGTAACATTTAGGATGGAGGTAACCTGTTGAATATGCATTCAAGTAGAGGCCTACACTGAACATAAAGGTAACATTTAGGATGGAGGTAGCCTGTAGAATATACATTCAAGTAGAGGCCTACACTGAACATAAAGGTAACATTTAGGATGGAGGTAGCCTGTAGAATATGCATTCAAGTAGAGGCCTACACTGAACATAAAGGTAACATTTAGGATGGAGGTAGCCTGTAGAATATGCATTCAAGTAGAGGCCTACACTGAACATAAAGGTAACATTTAGGATGGAGGTAGCCTGTAGAATATACATTCAAGTAGAGGCCTACACTGAACATAAAGGTAACATTTAGGATGGAGGTAGCCTGTAGAATATATATTCAAGTAGAGGCCTACACTGAACATAAAGGTAACATTTAGGATGGAGGTAGCCTGTAGAATATGCATTCAAGTAGAGGCCTACACTGAACATAAAGGTAACATTTAGGATGGAGGTAGCCTGTAGAATATACATTCAAGTAGAGGCCTACACTGAACATAAAGGTAACATTTAGGATGGAGGTAGCCTGTTGAATATGCATTCAAGTAGAGGCCTACACTGAACATAAAGGTAACATTTAGGATGGAGGTAGCCTGTAGAATATACATTCAAGTAGAGGCCTACACTGAACATAAAGGTAACATTTAGGATGGAGGTAGCCTGTTGAATATGCATTCAAGTAGAGGCCTACACTGAACATAAAGGTAACATTTAGGATGGAGGTAGCCTGTAGAATATGCATTCAGGTAGAGGCCTACACTGAACATAAAGGTAACATTTAGGATGGAGGTAGCCTGTAGAATATGCATTCAAGTAGAGGCCTACACTGAACATAAAGGTAACATTTAGGATGGAGGTAGCCTGTAGAATATACATTCAAGTAGAGGCCTACACTGAACATAAAGGTAACATTTAGGATGGAGGTAGCCTGTAGAATATATATTCAAGTAGAGGCCTACACTGAACATAAAGGTAACATTTAGGATGGAGGTAGCCTGTAGAATATGCATTCAAGTAGAGGCCTACACTGAACATAAAGGTAACATTTAGGATGGAGGTAGCCTGTAGAATATACATTCAAGTAGAGGCCTACACTGAACATAAAGGTAACATTTAGGATGGAGGTAGCCTGTTGAATATGCATTCAAGTAGAGGCCTACACTGAACATAAAGGTAACATTTAGGATGGAGGTAGCCTGTAGAATATGCATTCAGGTAGAGGCCTACACTGAACATAAAGGTAACATTTAGGATGGAGGTAGCCTGTAGAATATGCATTCAAGTAGAGGCCTACACTGAACATAAAGGTAACATTTAGGATGGAGGTAGCCTGTAGAATATGCATTCAAGTAGAGACCTACACTGAACATAAAGGTAACATTTAGGATGGAGGTAGCCTGTTGAATATGCATTCAAGTAGAGACCTACACTGAACATAAAGGTAACATTTAGGATGGAGGTAGCCTGTAGAATATACATTCAGGTAGAGGCCTACACTGAACATAAAGGTAACATTTAGGATGGAGGTAGCCTGTAGAATATACATTCAGGTAGAGGCCTACACTGAACATAAAGGTAACATTTAGGATGGAGGTAGCCTGTAGAATATACATTCAGGTAGAGGCCTACACTGAACATAAAGGTAACATTTAGGATGGAGGTAGCCTGTAGAATATGCATTCAGGTAGAGGCCTACACTGAACATAAAGGTAACATTTAGGATGGAGGTAGCCTGTAGAATATGCATTCAGGTAGAGGCCTACACTGAACATAAAGGTAACATTTAGGATGGAGGTAGCCTGTAGAATATACATTCAAGTAGAGGCCTACACTGAACATAAAGGTAACATTTAGGATGGAGGTAGCCTGTAGAATATACATTCAAGTAGAGGCCTACACTGAACATAAAGGTAACATTTAGGATGGAGGTAGCCTGTAGAATATGCATTCAAGTAGAGGCCTACACTGAACAAAATACAATTATATATATTATATATATATATATATATATATAATATATATATTATATATATATATATATATATATATATATATATATATATATATATATATATATATATATATATATATATATATATATTTAAAAAGCGCCACTGGACAATGAGTGCTTATATATATATATATATGATAGAGTTATATCATAGAGTTCGGCTTCAGACCCAAATGCAAGATTAGTTTGTGCATCACTATTTTACTGTGATCAGTCAGACCTACTGTCATACAGGGTGTCTTGAATCAATTGACCTTCTTTTCCAAAAACATGTTTGCATAGGTTCAGCATATGCATTCAACAGCCTGGCTGGCAAATGGTCTGTCCATAGTCCATATATGACCTATCGCTATCACAATCACTCAGGACAGCATCTTTCTCATTTTGAGGGATAACTGCAATGTTGCATGCCTTGTCTGGGCAGTTACCTAGATCGAACATATGCAGAACTTGAGTCAAAGTGAAACTAAAAGAAATAACAGAGTAGAAAGTTAGGTAGAACTATGTATGTGTATAACTATGTGTATGATTCACTGTGTTATCCCGCTTGGTAACTATTGTTACCGTCAACATGTTTACACATTCTATGACCACACTGAACCAAGTTGAGTAATTGCAAATGCATATATCAATACTAGACACCTTAAAGATGATGTCAACCAAAAATCTTTGTCCTAAATTTATGTTAACATTCTTTACTAACCATTTGTTTGGGAACTTTTATGCAGCCTTCCTCTTCTCATGGTGCAACCAGGAAGTAAAAAGCTCTGGTTATGTGACAATTTACACTAAACATGTGACACTGCACATCATTCATTGAGACCCTTAATTATTTCAATATTTGCTGGAAATGCATTGATAGATCATTCAGTAATATTTTTAGAGCCTTATAACTGAAAACGTTTTTTTTATGGTCACTAGCGTGACCGATGGGATTAAATAGGTTGATGAACATCACTAGACATGAAAACAATTACACACAAAACATGATGGGAAACAGAGGGTTAAATACAAGTAGATTGATTGGGGAAATGAAAAGCAGGTGTGTATGAAAACAAGACAACACAAATGGATATGTGAAAAATTGACAGTTTGTGTCACGACTTCCACCGAAGGTGGCTCCCCTGCCTGTTCGGGCGGCGCTCGGCGGTCGTCGTCGCCGGTCTATGAGCTGACACCGATCCCCTTTTTCTTTTCTGTTTGTTATGTCTTATTGGTTGCACCTGTTTCTTGTTTGAGTTTTGGTTCAGGACTATTTAAGCCTGTTAGGCCCGCCTGTTTTTGTGCGGGCTTGATTTCTGTTAGTCTAGGTTGGTTGCGTGTTGTGTGACCTGTCTGTTTGTGCCCAGTTTTGGGTTGGACACTTTTGATTATCGCCTGTTGTTTTTGGCGTTTATTTTGGATACCGCAATAAAGTTCAGTTTCCCCCATTATCCTCTGCTCTTGACTCCGCCCTCACCACTCCTGGCTGTGTGACTGTTTGTTTATGTATATGAGAAGAAAGAAAAAGCACATTTTCTTTCTAGGCAGAGATGCAAAGAAAAAGCCATATCTCAGAGAGGCCAATAAAAAGAAACGATTAAGATGGGGAAAAGAATACAGACACTGGACAGAGGAACTCTGCCAGCATCTCGGAGTCGCCTCTTCACTGTTGATGTTGAGATTGGTGTTTTGTGGGTACTATTTAATGAAGCTGCCAGTTGAGGACTTGTGAGTCATCTGTTTCTCAAACTAGACACTCTAATGTACTTGTCCTCTTGCTCAGTTGTGCACTGGGGCCTCCCACTCCTCTTCATTTACATTTACATTTAAGTCATTTAGCAGACGCTCTTATCTAGAGCGACTTACAAATTGGTGCATTCACCTTATGACATCCAGTGGAACAGCCACTTTACAATAGTGCATCTAAATCTTTTAAGGGGGGGGGGGGGGGTAGAAGGTACTTTATCCTATCCTAGGTATTCCTTAAATATTCTGGTTAGCGCCAGTTTGCGCTGTACTTTGAAGGGAGTAGTACACAGAGTTGTACGATATCTTCAGTTTCTTGACAATTTCTCGCATGGAATTTCTCAGAACAAGATAGACTGACAAGTTTCAGAAGGAAGTTCTTTGTTTCTGGCCATTTGGAGCCTGTAATCGAACCCACAAATGCTGACGCTCCAGATACTTAACTAGTCCAAAGAAGGCCAGTTTTATTGCTTCTTTAATCAGAACAACAGGTTTCAGATGTGCTAACATAATTGCAAAAATGTTTTCTAATGATCAATTTGCCTTTTAACATGATAAACCTGGATTAGCAGGAGTGATGGTTGCTGATAATGGGCCTCTGTACTCCTATGTAGATATTCCATAGAAAATCTGCCGTTTCCAGCTGCAAAAGTCATTTACAACATTAACAACGTCTACACTGTATTTCTGATCAATTTTATGTTATTTGAATTGACAAAAAATGTGCTTTTCTTTCAAAAACAAGGACATTTCTAAGTGACCCCAATCTTTTGCTTGGTAGTGCACATGAACAAACAATCCCATTTTACCTGGTTTGCAATATAATGTATATTAGTGATGGGCTTAAAAATCGTTACAGTTACATGTCGGGATTACATTTTTTATTATATATTGTATCGGATCAATTTGACTATATAGCAATTTTATTTTTGCACTAGTTGGCTGTACCAGCACCAAAACACCAATATGTTTCCTCCATAGCTTGCCCTCTGTGTTCTTTTGAATGGGAAGCTAGTTGGTTTTCAGCACTTTTATTTCCATGACTGATCAAACCTTGGAATATTGAATCACAATAAAATCACAGTATCAAATCGCAATACATATAGAATCGTGATAATCGCAAAACATATTGTATCGGTACCTAAGTATTGTGATAATATCATATTGTGAGGTCCCTGGCAATTCCCAGCCCTACTGTACATTGTGGCAAATGTTTCATTCTTTAGGCCGATTTGTTTCAGGATGCAGTCAATCGCTTCCAATGGTGAAACAATGGAGCGTTGCGATCAATGAATTGGATGCATGTTCCCTGGTTCAGAGCAGCCTGTTCATCACTCTGTACAGTAGCCCATTTGTCTCCATTGTCACCTTTGACCTGGAGGCAAATGGTGATGAAAGCACCCTTCATTGCATTGGACAATAAAAACGATAGGGAGCTTCTCGAGTCAAACGGCACAGTAAACAAACATAAATAAAAGAGAGTGGGAATCAATGGAAGAGACTCTGTAAAAACAGGCCCAGCACTGAGCACATACTAGACCTAGACCAGCACTGAGCACATACTAGACCTAGAGCAGCACTGAGCACATACTAGACCTAGAGCAGCACTGAGCACATACCAGACCTAGAGCAGCACTGAGCACATACCAGACCTAGAGCAGCACTGAGCACATACCAGACCTAGAGCAGCACTGAGCACATACTAGACCTAGACCAGCACTGAGCACATACTAGACCTAGAGCAACACTGAGCACATACTAGACCTAGACCAGCACTGAGCACATACTAGACCTAGAGCAGCACTGAGCACATACCAGACCTAGAGCAGCACTGAGCACATACTAGACCTAGACCAGCACTGAGCACATACTAGACCTAGAGCAGCACTGAGCACATACTAGACCTAGAGCAGCACTGAGCACATACCAGCCCTAGAGCAACACTGAGCACATACTAGACCTAGAGCAACACTGAGCACATACTAGACCTAGAGCAGCACTGAGCACATACCAGACCTAGAGCAGCACTGAGCACATACCAGACCTAGAGCAGCACTGAGCACATACCAGACCTAGAGCAGCACTGAGCACATACTAGACCTAGACCAGCACTGAGCACATACTAGACCTAGAGCAACACTGAGCACATACTAGACCTAGACCAGCACTGAGCACATACTAGACCTAGAGCAGCACTGAGCACATACCAGACCTAGAGCAGCACTGAGCACATACTAGACCTAGACCAGCACTGAGCACATACTAGACCTAGAGCAGCACTGAGCACATACTAGACCTAGAGCAGCACTGAGCACATACCAGCCCTAGAGCAACACTGAGCACATACTAGACCTAGAGCAACACTGAGCACATACCAGACCTAGAGCAGCACTGAGCACATACCAGACCTAGAGCAGCACTGAGCATATACTAGACCTAGAGCAACACTGAGCACATACTAGACCTAGAGCAACACTGAGCACATACCAGACCTAGAGCAACACTGAGCACATACCAGACCTAGAGCAGCACTGAGCACATACCAGACCTAGAGCAGCACTGAGCACATACTAGACCTAGAGCAACACTGAGCACATACCAGACCTAGAGCAGCACTGAGCACATACTAGACCTAGAGCAGCACTGAGCACATACCAGACCTAGAGCAGCACTGAGCACATACCAGACCTAGAGCAGCACTGAGCACATACCAGACCTAGAGCAACACTGAGCACATACCAGACCTAGAGCAGCACTGAGCACATACTAGACCTAGAGCAACACTGAGCACATACCAGACCTAGAGCAACACTGAGCACATACCAGACCTAGAGCAGCACTGAGCACATACCAGACCTAGAGCAGCACTGAGCACATACCAGACCTAGAGCAACACTGAGCACATACCAGACCTAGAGCATCACTGAGCACATACCAGACCTAGAGCAGCACTGGAACACACAGTTATAATGTAAACTATGGCTCCTCTAGCAAAACAAATGATACAGATCATAATGAAAATACAATCACAGTGTATCAAGGTAATAACAGCTATATTAGGATACATGTGATACATATTAACAATGCCGAAGACGTAGTTCTGGGACCATATCTGTCTAATGATACTACATCTCACCCAGTTCTTATCTGTGCTCTCTGTCTGGGCTCTCTTTTACTCTGCTGTGAACAGCATATTCAAGGAATGAGGAAAGATAAGGTTTCTTTTTGTTTCCTTGTTGCTCTTCATAAAATGTTTACATAACTCTGACCTTACTTTTTAACAGATGAGAATCCAAATGATTATAGCTTTTCTTTCTCTCTCTCTCTCTCTCTCTCTATATATATATATATATATATATATATATATATATTATTAAAATCCACATGGGTCCTGTGTCCCTACTGATTCATATTGACTGAAATCTAGTTTTGGTGATTATGTTAAGAGATTGTGCAACATCTTGTTTACTGTAATAGAGTAGTACAATGTCATTCTGGGAAGTGTTTATTAGAATGACATACTTCAGAAACCAGTTGAACTGGAACTATTTGCAGAACATAAGACATCACAACCGGACAGGGTTTCCACTATCCTCCTGGACTCACAGGTACAGGATATAATTCCTCTGTTCATTTGAACTCAGTCACTACTATACAGTAGATGGGGAAATTATTTCTACAGTGATAAAATATGCAAAAGTTGTAACTTCTTTTTAACCATATCTTCTTTACAGTTCAGGTGCTGAGATACATCAGCTCTACAGACTCTATCTGGTTCATTGGACATTATTGAGAACTGAAATGGAAACCGTCAACAACACAGAGTTCCTGGGGTAAGTGAAACTAATAGGTATCATTTACATATTAACATTTTCATTTTATAACATCTACATTTAATAACAACACATATATACACTTGATTTTATAAAAAAAAACGATTTTCCTAGAATAATCATAATTATAATCATAATAACCTAAGGGATTATGACTACCTTGCAGGGACTTCACACTGAACGGTGACCATCCTCCAAGATTGAAAGACACAATCAGTAGAGACAGCATAGTGATCAACCCAGCACCACCTGCAAGGTACCTGCTGAAGACCAAGCGGAAGGACGTGGATGGGAGGGACGGAGTCCGGAGATGGACCATAGGAAACCACAACCCTTGCAAGAGGAACAAGACCCTGCTGATCCTAGGAGAGGTTGGGGCAGGGAAGACCACACTAGTCAACGCTATGGTCAACTTCGCCATCAGAGTTAAGTGGGAGGATAACGCCAGGTTCCAAATCACAGAGCGTTTCAAAGACAGAGAGACGTGCTGGGCTCACGATCCTAGAACCAATGCTGTGACAGCCTATGAGATCTTTGGCTGGGAGGACACTGAGTTGCCTTTCTCTCTCACCCTCATTGATACACCAGGGATAGAGGACAGAGATGGACTCAGACCTTTGATAGAGAAACTAAGAATGTTGCTAGAAGAGGAGAGAGTCGACCACATCGACGCTGTCTGCCACGTGGTGAAGGCAACGCAGAACTGTCTGACAGAACATCAGAGAAACATCTTTGACGCGTTCCTGTCCCTCTTGGGCAAGGACATGAAAGATAACATCATCACCCTCATCACTCACTCTGACGAGACCAGACCGGAGGTTCTCGACATCATCATGGAGTACAAACTCCTAGGCGACAAGGTTCCGGTTCACTTCACGTTCAACACTCACCTCTTTCAGACCAGAAACCCTTTCTATGACAAAATCTATGAGACAACATGGGAAAACAGCATGAAAAGCATGAGAGCATTCTTTGATAAGCTAAACGGAATGCAACATCAACGCACCAAGCAGACGATAGAGGTATTGGTGGAACGCTTGAAGCTGGAGGACTGTTTCAAACATGGAAGGATCCCTTCAGAGGTGAGTGCAATCTGCTGCACAGTGTGTGAGATGAACTGCCATACCGGGTGCGTGGCTTGTCACTCCTACTTCTGCCAAGTCATGTTACGAGGGAAATGCACCATGTGCCCACAGAGATGCAGTCATAAGAAACATGTCAGAGGACACCAGAGATATGCTGACGACCATAAAAATCTGAGAGCTCAACTCACAGAATGTTTCCAAAATATGAGTAAGAACTCCTTGATGCCTCACTTGGAGCCGAGTCTCAAGAACCAGATGCAGCGTGCCAACGAGAAGGGAGACAAGCAGAAGTTGAAGGAACTTGAGGAAAAGAAAGGGACAATTGCCGATTTAATCAAGAAGAATATGGAAATGGAAAGAGAGTAGGGTGAGAATTTGCTGTGAGATCACATGCGCAGAATAAAACAGGTGTAGACTTTACCGTGAAATGCTTATTTTCAAGCCCTTAAACAACAATGTAATTCAAGAAATGTAAGTTTACATCAGCTTAAAGAGGTCAGCAGTGTAGTATGAATGATTTGTTTGCCAGTAACCTTTACCATATGCTAATCAATCTTTAATCATTGTGTCATATTTTTCCAAGACACATACTGCATGTCAGAAAACATGCATGACATGAACCCACAACTAGAAATATGATGTACTTTCAAGGCCCAATGCAGCCATTTTTATATCAATATCAAATCATATCTGATCTAACAATTAATGACCTTACTGTAATAGACTTCCATAAAAATGAGCAAAACCTGCTTTTTTGCTTGTACTGTCTGGACGTTGTCTGAGTGGTCTGAGTGGGGAGGGGCACACTGAAAACATTATTGGCATAGAGGTATCTCTTTTATTTTTTCTCTCTCTTTCTTATTGGTCTATTAACTAAATTACTGCAACAAAAAAAGCTGAAACTCCCATCCATGCAAACCTGATGATCAGAAGGTCCTGTGTAGATTGTATGTTCAACCACCAACTATCAGGAAAATAACACTTATCAAATGTTTTCACACTTTTACAGTGTTAGTTTCATCAGCTGCATATAACACAAGTTAAACAAAATGTTGGCTGCACTGGGCCATTAACATTATCATTTACATGGTTTGTAATTAAATGTTTAATATGTGATCAACATCTTTACCTGTGTGTGTTAACACTTTAAAAACAATATAATTCAAATATGTGCCTAGTTCCAAAAGCTATAGTAAGGTTCTTGATCTCAAACCTATGCCCCATCTAGAACTTAAACCCACAACTATACAAACAGTATATACCTCAGGCCTCCTCTAGGGTGGTTAGAGCATTGGGCCAGTAAAAGAATTCCCAGAGCCGAATGTGAAAAATCTGTCGATGTGCCCTTGAGATAAGACCTAACCCTAATTTGCTCAAGGGCACAGTATTACTATGGCTGACCCTGTAAAACAGTGTTTTACTGCACTTATCTGGTGTATGTGAGAATATACATTCAACAATTCATATCAGGAAATCAGTCAATTGCATTAAATTAATTAGGCCCTAATCTACGGATTTCACATGACTGGGAATACATGTTGGTCACAGGTACCTTAAAAAAGGGTAGGGGCTTGGATCAGAAAACCAGTCAGTATCTGGTGTGACCACCATTTTCCTCATGCAGCGCGACATATCTCCTTAGCATAGAGTTGATCAGGTTGTCTATTTTGGCCTCTGGAATGTCGTCCCACTCCTATCCAATGTGTGAAGTTGCTGGATATTGGTGGGAACTGGAACACGCCGTCGTACATGTCGATCTAGAGCATCCCAAACATGCTCAATGGGGTACATGTCTGGTGAGTATGCAGGCCATGGAAGAACTTGGTCATTTTCAGCTTCCAGGAATTGTATACAGATCCTTGCAACATGGGGCTGTGCATTGTCATGCTGAACCTTGAGGTGATGGTGGTAAATGAATGTTACGATAATGGGTCTCAGGATTTCGTCACGGTATCTCTCTGTATTCAAATTGCCATAGATAAAATGCAGTTGTGTTCATTGTTCGTAGATTAAGCCTGGCCGTACCATAACCCCACCGATACCATGGGGTACTCTGTTCACAATGTTGACATCAGGGAACCACTCGCCCACACGCCACCATCTGCCCGGTACAGTTGAAACAAGGATTCGTCCGTGAAGCGCAAACTCTCCAGCGTGCCAGTGACCATCCAACTGAAACATTTGTCCACTGGAATTGGTTACGACGCCGAACTGCAGTCAGGTCAAGACCCTGGTGAGGATGACAAACACGCAGATGAGCTTCCCTGTGAAAGATTCTGACCGTTGGTGCATAAATTATTCGGTTGTGCAAACCCACAGTTTCATCAGCTCTCCAGGTGACTCGTCTCAGACCATCCCGCAGGTGAAGAAGCCGGATGTGGCTTGCAGGGCTTGCATGGTTACACGTGATCTGCGGTTGTGAGAGGCCGGTTGGACGTACTGCCAAATTCTCTAAAATGACGTTGGAGGCGGCTTATTATAGCAAAACAAACATTTAATTAACTGGCAACAGATTTGGTGGACATTCCTGCAGTCAGCAAGCCAATTGTACACTCCCTCAAAACCTGACACATCTGTGTCATTGTGTTGTGTAACAGAACTGCACATTTTAGAGTGGACTTTTATTCTCCCCATGCACCTGTGTAATGATCATGCTGATAAGCAGATTCTTGATGTGCCACACCTGTCAGCTGGATGGATTATCTTGGCAAAGGAGAAATGCTTACTAATAGGGATGCAAACAAATAACATTTGAGAGAAATAAGCTTTTTATGTGAATGGAACATTTCTGGGAGCTTTTATTTCAGCTCATGAAACATGGGACAAACACTTTACATGTTGCATTTATATTTTTTTAAACTTTTTAAAATTTGTATTTTTTTTATTACTACTTATTTCACCCTTTTTCTCCCCAATTGGTAGTTAGTCTTGTCCCATCGCTGGAACTCCCGTACGGACTTGGGAGAGGCAAAGGTCGAGAGCCGTGCATCCTCCGAAACACAACCCTGCCAAGCCGCACTGCTTCTTGACACACTGCTCGCTTAACCCAGAAGCCAGACGCACCAATGTTCAACTGGCGACTGTGTAAGCCACAGGAGTCACTAGAGTGGAATGGGACAAGGACATCCCGGCCAGCCAAAACCCCGGACGATTGGGCAAATTGTGCGCCGCCTCATGGGCCCTCAGTCGCGGACGGTTGCAACACAGTCCGGTCTTGAACCCGGATCTGTAGTGATGCCTCTAGCGCCTTAGACCGCTGTGCCACTCGGGAGGCCCTTATTTTTTTACAACAAAACTATGCAAACTGTATAGACCCCGGCACTCCTCTTCAATCATCCTTCCGTTCTCCTCTTCTCCATGCATCCTCCCCTTCATAACAGATGAACTGTGAGGAAGACCAATTTCCTCCCTGCGGCTGCTAAATTATTAATCAAAACACAGAGGACCACGGGGCACAGAGCCACGGGCTCCCAAGATGCATGTCTTCTAATGGTAATACATGGGGAGGGCAGAGAGCAGCTTCTAATAGCCTGGGAGATGGGGAGGAGAGCAGCTTCTAATAGCCTGGGAGATGGGGAGGAGAGCAGCTTCTAATAGCCTGGGACATAAGGAGGAGAGCTGCTTCTAATAGCCTGGGAGATGGGGAGGAGAGCAGCTTCTAATAGTTTGGAGATGGGGAGGAGAGCAGCTTCTAATAGCCTGGGACATAAGGAGGAGAGCAGCTTCTAATGGCCTGGAGATGGGGAGGGAGCAGCTTCTAATAGCCAGCTTCTAATGGCCTGGAGATGGGGAGGAGAGCTGCTTCTAATAGCCTGGGAGATGGGGAGGAGAGCAGCTTCTAATGGCCTGGAGATGGGGAGGAGAGCAGCTTCTAATGGCCTGGAGATGGGGAGGAGAGCAGCTTCTAATGGTTTGGAGATGGGGAGGAGAGCAGCTTCTAATGGCCTGGAGATGGGGAGGAGAGCAGCTTCTAATGGCCTGGAGATGGGGAGGAGAGCAGCTTCTAATAGCCTGGGACATAAGGAGGAGAGCTGCTTCTAATAGCCTGGGAGATGGGGAGGAGAGCAGCTTCTAATAGCCTGGAGATGGGGAGGAGAGCAGCTTCTAATAGCCTGGGACATAAGGAGGAGAGCAGCTTCTAATAGCCTGGGAGATGGGGAGGAGAGCAGCTTCTAATAGCCTGGGAGATGGGGAGGAGAGCAGCTTCTAATAGCTTGGGAGATGGGGAGGAGAGCAGCTTCTAATGGCCTGGGAGATGGGGAGGAGAGCAGCTTCTAATAGCCTGGGAGATGGGGAGGAGAGCAGCTTCTAATAGCCTGGGAGATGGGGAGGAGAGCAGCTTCTAATAGCCTCAGAGATGGGGAGGAAAGGGGGAGGGCCATGGGGAACAGTGGCTGTCACGAGGGCAAAGAGAACGAGCTGAAGAAGAATAGAGAGATAGGAAGAAAGAGATGGAGTCAGGAGATGGGAAAGAGGGGGATTCATAGACTATGGGGAGAGAGGTCTGGAGGAGAGAGGGAGAGACAGGAAGCTACGAGAGGGAAATAAATCCTACATTTGGGAGATCAAAGAAGCATCAACACCACAGCTCGCTACTCCTTGTGTTTCTGTGTGTTTAGTAGCCATGTAGGAACTGATATCATGCATAATAGATAACAGACCATACAAATTGCGAAATTAGCAGATTTTGTTTTCTCCGCTCACTGGCAATTCCCAAACTGCCCCATGCCAAATGTTTGTGAACTTGACTCTTTTTTTATGTTTGGCGTGTATGTGTGTGTGTGTATGATAGAGAAAAAGAGCGAGAGATGGTGAGAGCAAGAGAAAAACGAGCTCTGAAATATCACAGCCGCTGCAATTGTATTTATCTGCTATCTCTGTTAATAATAATAACAATCATAATTTAATTTGTAAAAAAAAAAATCACACCCAACAACATCTTATGAATTTTAACTAATAATACCTGTTATCTGTAGGCTTGTCCTGATGAACCTAAAAACAAATCATCATATGAACGATGCCTTGTATGAATTGTCCCCGTGTAAGGCCTTCCTCTCAGGGCTGAGACGAGCTAAGCTGTAGGTCTGGCAGAGAACCACAGACAGTACAGTAGAGCTCAACAACTGGAGCCTCCGTGTTAGCGACACGCTAATCATTTTTGCTCCACTGCTCGAGCGAGAGGAGGCTAAAAGGGTTATTTCTTCTATTTTCCACCCTTGCCCACACAGGCAGTGTTCCTGGGTGAACGCGCTACCGGGACAGTTGTCATATTTTATAGGAGAAGATGAGAAGCTTGTCGGCTCACCAGATGCCGTGAAATTGAAGAGCTCCCATCACACAGGGTGTGTGGCAGGTGAAGGCTCTCTATGATACTCACAAGTGTACTAGATTCACTAGGAAAGGCATGTCTAAACATTTTGATGCTGCCAAATTCAGGAGAGACTTGCATATACAAATAATGTATGACTGTCCTCTCAAATGAAATGCCTTGCCAATAATCATCTTTTATAAGTAGTAGAGCAAAACATATATATATATCCCATCTATTCCACAGACCGTAATAGTAAAGACATCCAAACCTACAGTATTTGCCTCTGTACATCATCTGAGTCGTCCGGATGACAGTTGGCCTTGTGTTCCAGTGTTCCTGTGTTCCAGTGTTCCAGTGTTCCTGTGTTCCAGTGTTCCAGTGTTCCAGTGTTCCTGTGTTCCAGTGTTCCAGTGTTCCAGTGTTCCTGTGTTCCAGTGTTCCTGTGTTCCAGTGTTCCTGTGTAGGGTAATTAGGAGGACATGCCTCCCCCTGGGTGACATCCTAGCCAGCAGGTGTTCCTCGCCGCTCACCCATCCATAACCCCCTCATCCTCTTCACCCTCCTCACCCCCTCTCACCCGGGCACCTCCAGAGAGACTCTGACGTTTTGTGAGGGTGACACGTACCAGTGACCTCTGTCTACATGGCCGTGTCGATAATGAGATGCAACAGGCGCTTCATTGTATTTAAATGAAGTAGCTCGTGACAGTAATGTTAAAGAGATGCCACTGCAGGCAGAGCGATGGTCTCGTCACCCAATACAGCCGATAGACAAAGTAGGGGAGTTTGGAAAACAGGTTTTGCCATACATCAAGTAAATTGTCACAGGATATATAACAGAATAATATAACTTATTTGAAGTTAGTTCTGAAACACAACGATAAACAAGGAAGATAACAGCTTGTCCATACTGAAGTTAAACACCAAAACAAAGAGAGGCCATCCCTCCTTCTCTTCCTCCCTGTCTCCAGAGAGGGATGACCAGGGGTTAACCAGGCCTGTCCCAGGCTTGAGGCTTTGACTATTGTGTTGCTTTGCTTAATGTAAACCGATAAAGCTGGCTAACCTTGTGGGCCCGATCAATGCTTATTTAGAATACCATTGATTAACAGTTCTGATTATTGATCATGCCATGCCGCTCAAGCGATGCCGATGGCTCTGATAAGAGTTTACCCTGGAGCAGATAGGCCTGTCCACCCTGGAAGAGACAGGGCTGCATGCTGCAGATGTCAGAACACACACACACACACACACACACACACACACACACACACACACACACACACACACACACACACACACACACACACACACACACACACACACACACACACACACACACACACACACACACACACACACACACACACACACACACACACACACACACACACACACACACACAGGGTGTGTAAATGGGATGGCCCTGCAATTATCTGCATTGGATTCTGCATTGGAACTTATTATGTGACTTGTTAAGCATATTTTTGACTTGTGTACTTATTTAGGCTTGCCATAGCAAAGGGGTTGAATACCTATTGACTCAAGATATTTCAGCTTTTCATTTTTTATGAATTCCACTTTGACATTATGGGGTATTCTGTGTACACACACACACACACACACACACACACACACACACACACACACACACACACACACACACACACACACACACACACACACACACACACACACACACACACACACACACACACACACACACACACACACACACACACACACACACACACACACACACACACACACACACAGAGAGACACAAAAATTCCCCCACAAACTACCAATCACACATACACGGTAAAGAGAGGGAAGGCACCGCAGCTCTGTGTTGACACGGGGTAATGTCCTCTCATCTGAGACCCAACATTTAAATGAACACGCCATCTGTTCCCGCCCTGTGCCCAGTGGCCATTTTGAAATTCCGTCACAGTGGATATGCACCTTTCTCCTTCCAACATGCAGCTTCTCCTAGACATCCATGGTCTGCCGTGTCTTATTGGTATCTCTTGAGAGGGGTGTAACTGTGTAATTATCAGGGGTGTACTAATGTTTTGGACTAGGCATCATCTTACTTTACAGTACACCTATCAAATCCATGATTGTAAACACATCAACCAATATGATTGATATGAATTAACATGATTGGAAATGGCTCCGTCCTGGGTCAATGACAAGCACCATACAAATCTGAATACAATATGTCCACAAAGACAGCCATGAAAGAAACCACTGAAGAGGAGCTTTACTACAGGGTAAAAAAATGAATATGAATATTATAGAGGTGTCTAATACAGCATCTTGACAAAAGGTTCATTTATTTATCTAAGCTGTCCAATCGGCATTGGGAAGCTGAGTCCTGTCTCTGAGGTCATCTTCCTGCGTCGTAAAGTGTGATGATAAAAGGGTTTACAACATGGCTGTTATTAAAGAAAGAGTGAGTCAAAGCCATCAATAACCCAGCTTTCAGGGATTACCATTAGCAACGCCAGTGCTCTCAGAGTGGAGCCAGGGGTTCGATTTTTACAGTGGGGGCGGAGAGGTTTAAATGCATTTAAAAAGAGGAAACGATAAACAATATGTACGTACAGTTGCTTCAATATGAAGGACGTGGTTTGTTTAAGGACTACACAGTACAGTCAATACACAGCACCCATGTACAGGATGATGTACAATTGTGTTGATACACATGTAGTTACAGTTGAAGTCGGAAGTTTACATACACCTTAGCCAAATACGTTTAAACTCAGTTTTTCACAAATCCTGACATTTAATCCTCGTAAGAATTCTCTGTTTTAGGTCAGTTAGGATCACCACTTCATTTTAAGAATGTGAAATGTCAGAATAAGAGTAGAGAGAATGATATATTTCAGCTTTTATTTCTTTCATCACATTCCCAGTGGGTCAGAAGTTTACATTCACTCAATTAGTATTTGGTAGCATTGCCTTCAAATGGTTTAACTTGGGTCAACCATTTTGAGTAGCCTTCCACAAGCTTCCCACAATAAGTTGGGTGAATTTTGGCCCATTCCTCCTGACAGAGCTGGTGTAACTGAGTCAGGTTTGTAGGCCTCCTTGCTCGCACATGCTTTTTCAGTTCTGCCCACAAATTTTCTATGGGATTGAGGTCAGGGCTTTGTCATGGCCACTCAAATACCTTGACTTTGTTGTCCTCTAGCCTTTTTGCCACAACTTTGGAAGTATGCTTGGGGTCATTGTCCACTTGGAAGACCCATTTGCGACCAAGCTGTAACTTCCTGACTGATGTCTTGAGATGTTGCTTCAATATATCCACGTAATGTTCCTCCCTCATGATGCCATCTATTTTGTGAAGTGCACCAGTCCCACTTGCTGCAAAGCACCTAAACAACATGATGCTGCCACCCCCGTGCTTCACGGTTGGGATGGTGTTCTTCGGCTTGCAAGCCTCCCCCTTTTTCCTCCAAACATAACGATGGTCATTACGGCCAAACAGTTCTATTTTTGTTTCATCAGACCAAACAACATTTCTCCAAAAAGTACCATCTTTGTCCCCATGTGCAGTTGCAAACCATAGTCTGGCTTTTTTATGGAGGTTTTGGAGCAGTGGCTTCTTCCTTGCTGAGCAGCTTTTCAGGTTATGTCGATATAGGACTCGTTTTACTGTGGATATTTATAATTTTGTACCTGTTTCCTGCAGCATCTTCACAAGTTCCTTTGCTGTTGTTCTGGGATTGATCTGCACTTTTCGCAACAAAGTACGTTCATCTCTAGGAGACAGAACGCGTCTGCTTCCTGAGGGGTATGATGGCTGCATGGTCCCATGGTGTTTATACTTGCGTACTATTGTTTGTACAGTTGAACGTGGTACCTTCAGGCATTTGTAAATTGCTCCCATGGATGAACCAGACTTGTGGAGGTCTACCATTTCTTTCTGAGGTTTTGTCTGATTTCTTTTGATTTTCCCATGATGTCAAGCAAAAAGACACAGAGTTTGAAGGTAGGTCCTTGAAATACATCCACAGGTACACCTCCAATTGTACAAGCTTCTAAAGCCATAACATTATTTTCTGGAATTTTCCAAGCTGTTTAATGGCACAGTCAACTTAGTGTATGTAAACTTCTGACCCACTGGAATTGTGATACAGTTAAATAATCTGTCTGTTAACAATTGCTGGAAAAATTACTTGTGTCATGCAGATGATGTCCTAACCGACTTGCCAAAAACATAGTTTGTTAACAAGCAATTTGTGGAGTGGTTGAAAAACAAGTTTTAATGACTCCAACCTAAGTGTATGTAAACTTCTGACTTCAAATGTATGTATAAGATAAGTTGTGTTCCAAACCTAGGTGTTCCTGGATGGTTCACAATTGCACAGCACCTCAATGAGGTCAGATTAGAATAACACAATAACACTTAGATTCTGATAACTTGTCATTCATAACAATATAATATCATAATCACTTTGAATCTACAGAACAACCTTCACCATTCCCTGACACAAAGTACAATGTTGCTGGCTTTATATGCATAAGTAAGTACCCATCGAGGTGCCAAGTAAAGGATGTTGGTCAGCCTAACGGATGAAAGAGCCATTGCGCTGAGCTGTGGTTGCTGGGTGATGGGGATGGCCCCCTTGTCTTATTGTTAGTCAGCAGTGCTAGGCTAGCCCCTGTCACCCAGCCAGTGGTGAGCTGTGCACTTTGCATAGGGAAAGGCAGAGGGGCTCTTCTCTCTTCCGTAATGAGCCACTATGTCTGGGTGTCATGTCAGATATCTGAGCTAGCGCTTACTGTTCCATCCATGGCCAAGGTCAAAGACTTGCCCACCCCACACGCACCACCCTACCTCTCTGCCGCCCTCCACACCCCTATCCCTCCACCATCCCCCTGCCGCCCTCCACACCCCCATCCCTCCACCATCCCAGCCCCATCCATCACCCTAACATAGACCACCAGCTAGGTTCACATCCTACCCCCTCTCTCTGCAAGACCTGATATGATTTTTGTCTGACCATTTTCTATAAATGTATGTCATGTTTGCTTGTTTTATTCAATGTCTTTATTTGCTAAATGCACAGCACTGGTTGTCAGTGACAAATGCTGTCAGTTCCGAAGATATTAGATAATAAATGAACTACCAATAGACCCCATCAAGATGAGTTGTTATGTGTATTATCAGATAAATGACAGGGAGTGGAAGGATGAAATGAAGACCATTCACAAACTCAGTCATTGAGGCTGGACAGGGAAATGGACGTTGATCATCTTTCACTTCACTGAACACAGCGGAGAAGAATTCATATTCTGGAGATGGTCCAGTCAAATACATCTTTAAAACTCTGTCAGGTCTAATGGCTTGTGGTGTAACATAAGACACTATTTATCCCGCGCAATAATGTGCACATTTTGCTTTGTTAGCGAATAAGCATTTGTTAGAAAAACACGTCAAAAGTGGGACATGCATTAACAGTTTGATTGAGACAATGAATTAAGAGTTCGGGGCCTTGGAACATGGCTGCCCATACACCACCACATTACCGGTCCAGTCCCCACAGTAATCAATGGACTTCCCTCTTCCGGATCACATGTCAAATCCATGTTGGACTGTGGGGATGAATAAAAACAATGTGTATGTTAAGAGCCGATGACTCCAGCACTACTCTGGCCATATGAAAAAGGCAGGTCATGTCGCTGATTGATAAGGGCTATAAAAACACAAACTGACCCATCTATCCAATTAGATAGAGAAGTAGAATGGAGCAAATGATCATTAGATGATAACATGAAGTGAGTGCAGTGTTAGTGTGGCTACATTACCTTGTCTAGCCATGTGATATTACATGTCTATAAGAGGACACACCATTCATTTAAAATGTTAGCTACCGATTGAAGTGCAGGCCTCTCTCCTCCCTTGATACTGCATGCACCACCAAGAAGTTATGCTTCATTGTTTATTTGTTATAGGACCATACTTAATTAATGAAAGAAGCAGCCGTGTGTAAATCAGGGTCCGTAGGGCAGAGACATTTATGAGTGGCATATCCTGTTTGTCATTGCAGTGACGGCCACGTTGTCTCACACTGTTGACAGACTAGTCAGACCATCGGGCTGCAGCAAGGAGGTATGGAGCCCAGAGGGGGACAAATCTCACGATGAAACCTGAAATCAATTTACATTCAAATATTCATGGCTGTCCCACAACTGTGGCTGCGGCAAATAAATGACCCCCATCCCCACCTTATCCCCAAAGACAGGACATCCCAGGGTATCGACACTTAGCCCAGCACAATACACTTTATTGACAACCCTTGCTTTGGGAAGTACTAAGCTAGAATCGTAAGGAGTCGGTGGCGGAACACTGGACATACAGTAGTCCAGTCAGGTCAGTGTGCAAACTCTGGTTTGGATGAAACCAAACGGACAAAGTGGACAACAATAAAAGAAGATGGTCGACACGACAATATTATGTTTTGTTAGAAAGAGAGAACAATTAAGAAATAGAGAGAGGAAGGGAGAGAGAGATTATCTGAGAAAACAGCACTCAACTGTACATCTTTCCAGTTGAGTGCTCTCTCAGTTTCCCCTTTGAGGACAATTCAGGGTGAATTACTAAAAAGATTAGGAATAATCTGGGATATCAAATCCTTAATGATAAGAGTAAATTAATGCATGATGTAGCATAGAAATGATCACAGACGACACTGAAAAATAAAGATAGAGAAGCAGATGGACAGACAAAAGAAAAGAAGGGATGGATTTCCTGCCATTGGTGATCTATGACCAATCAGCTGTCCATCTTCAGATATGCTGTAAATGACTATTGGCCTCCATTTAAATCCTTACTTCTGTGAATTGCCCCAAATCAATACATTGGCATGTGTTTGATTGAATGCTCATCTATTGTGTGAAAATTAGGCTGGATTAGTTTGATCTTTTTGATCAATGTGTTGATCTTCAAAACAATGGCTAACACTGGGATTCACACATTCCCAAAGACACCATTGATTTGACATTCATCATGATGAGAAAATACAGGCTAGTGCTTCTATCTTGCTATTGAATGATCAAGTAAACACTTGTCAATAATTGATCGTGGGAGAGTGTGAAGACAACAGAAAGTTGGTTCACCTTGAAATCAGCCACCAATCTCAATAATTGTGTTATATATATTTTTGATGGTAATAGGTGTGCCCTTTCCCCAGGTTTTCTACATATCATAAATGATCAATAAATCTCAAGCAGTATGAATGATCAGATATCAGAAGAGCGGTGATATAGTGAAGACAGACTACAGACTCCAAAGGGCAAAGACATACTCTATATAAGATAATTAGCACAACTTCATGAACAACCACCATTTCTCAGAGGTGTAAAAACAAATATGAAGCTGTTGTAGCATCAAAGCAGCAGAGCAAATGGAGGAGCGCGAGCAGTGTTGAATTGATCTGTTCTGCATTTGAATGTCATTTCATTATTTAGATTTGAAGGTGGCTCTATTGTGTGGAGAAAGCAGGGGGGCAAAGCGTATTATTCTGACAAGTGTGATCTTGTTTTGTCAAAGTGACTCTCGGGGCAGATGGTTTATCCCTTTGTGTGTGAGTGTGCGTGTATGTGTGCATGTGCGTTTGTGTGTGTGTGTCTGTGTGTGCGTGTGTGTGTATGTGTGTGTGTATGTGTGTGTATATATGCATGCATATGTGTTTGAACATTTTTTAACTCTCAGGGGTTTCAAAGGAATCTCACTCCTGAGCCTAATAGCAGAAAAAATAAGAAAAAAAATATTTCTATCACGTGAAAAATTACAAGGTGATGCCCTAAATCATTTAGTCAAACTGGTTGTGTACAGAGAGAGAGAGGGGAAGAGAGAGAGAGAGAGAGAGAGAGAGAGAGAGAGAGAGAGAGAGAGAGAGAGAGAGAGAGAGAGAGAGAGAGAGAGAGAGAGAGAGAGAGAGAGAGAGAGAGGGTGAATGATACATACAGTGCATTTGGAAAGTATTCCCACAAGGATGATCAATGGAAACCGTATGCACCTGAGCTCATTTTCAAGTCTCATATAGCAAAGGGTCTGAATACTTATGTAAATAACCTATTACTGTTTTTTGCAAAAATTCTAAAAACATTTTGCTTTGTCATTATGGGAAATTGTGTGTAGATTGATGAGGAATTGTTTTTATTGAATCCATTTGAGAATAAGTCTGTAGCACAACAAAGTGTGGAAAAGGTGAAGAGGTCTGAATACTTTCTGAATGCACTGTGGTTACACACTTGAAGTTTCCTCTAAAGGGTTTCACTCAAGAGCTGAAACCAGAGTAATTGCCATATTGCACACATCAGATAGCTATTATTATGATATTATGGCATAATTTCTCATATGCGATGACAGTATAAAACAGAGGTCAGTATGCTCCTACACTCCATTGAAAGGCTACAGATATCTGGCCCAGATCAAATGGCTCTGGCTTAGTGAGGGTATCACAGTACAGTGAGTACCTCAGGCTAACTCAGACATATCAGGCTTACTGACCGTACGTAGAAACACTCATCCTCTGAGCTGATCTGACTCCAGTACTGCCATGACTAACAATTTGAGGATTACCAGACGTCAGGCTCAGATTAACCGATCTATGATCAGATTGGTACATCACCATTCAGGGAGGTGCGTAGAGTGGAGTGAGTGATAAGATACTATAACATACTGTAACAATATGATAGTGTTCAGTGCAGCGCTCAGGAGGCCAGAGAAAGAGACACCTGGGTTTCATTCCGTTGATGTATATTTGACACAGAAACCCTCTTTTTCTATCACAGTCCCATAGCCAATATAGTCCAATTCACTTCTGCAGCTAAATTACAATAATATTTCACTGCAATAATGGCTGTGGCAGAATGCGAGAGAGTTCATTTTATTTACATATTTTAGCAAAATAACTCCCTGGGAATAGGAGAAAGGAAAACAGTATTCCATGAAATTCCCTTTAGAGTCGAATTGGCAGTGGCTTGATGAAATGAATCCTTTTAATTTGCATCTCATATAATACGTAATATGCACTAATTTTAAGAGCTGGAGGAAAACAAAAGACGGAAGTCTTCTCGAAGTAGTTGCACATAGTCTGGAAGAATTTAACATTGATAGATTGATGCTCATATTGGTATGCAAGCGGAACACTCAAATTCAAACGGTCTGAATGGAAAAGAGAGGGAGAGAGAAAGAGAGAGGGAGAGAGGAAGAGAGCGAGAGAGAGGGAGAGAGGAAGAGAGAGAGGGAGAGAGAAAGAGAGAGGGAGAGAGGAAGAGAGAGAGAAAGAGAGAGGGAGAGAGGAAGAGAGAGAGAAAGAGAGAGGGAGAGAGGAAGAGAGAGAGGGAGAGAGAAAGAGAGAGGGAGAGAGGAAGAGAGAGGGGGAGAGAGAAAGAGAGAGGGAGAGAGAAAGAGAGAGGGAGAGAGGAAGAGAGAGAGAAAGAGAGAGGGAGAGAGGAAGAGAGAGAGAAAGAGAGAGGGAGAGAGGAAGAGAGAGAGGGAGAGAGAAAGAGAGAGGGAGAGAGGAAGAGAGAGAGGGAGAGAGAAAGAGAGAGGGAGAGAGAAAGAGAGAGGGAGAGAGAGAGAGAGAGAGAGAGAGAGAGAGAGAGAGAGAGAGAGAGAGAGAGAGAGAGAGAGAGAGAGAGAGAGAGAGAGAGAGAGAGAGGGAGAGAGAGAGAGAGAGGGAGGGAGAAAGAGAGAGGGAGAGAGGAAGAGAGAGAGAAAGAGAGAGGGAGAGAGGAAGAGAGAGAGAAAGAGATAGGGAGAGTGGAAGAGAGAGAGAGAGAGAGAGAGAGAGAGAGAGAGAGAGAGGAAGAGAGGAAGAGAGAGGAAGAGAGAGAGAAAGAGAGAGGAAGAGAGAAAGAGAGAGGAAGAGAGAGAGAAAGAGAGCGAGAGAGAAAACAACAACATTCATGCATACCTTAAAAAACAAAGAACCTGGGCCCTGGTCTGCAGCTAAACGACACTGCTCTCTATTGGTGAGGAGCTGCACTGTCCTCTCAACAGAAGTCCTTGCTTCAGAATTACTCTGATTGTTTTTCAGGCCAGTCAGCAGAAAAATCACAGTGAAGTGCAATCACCTCGAACCTCAAAGACTGTCCTTATTAACCTACTAACTACCATGGAATATTAGATTATTAATTTACAAATGTATCCAACTATAACGATTCCTGCCGCAGTGATCAGGGCTCTTAATATGACTTCAATGTATTAATTACAAAGATAATGAATGAAACCACAGCAGGTAACCTACAGCTCAGCTCTAGCCACTGTGCCTGTACCAGTGAGAGTATGCAGAGTAGACCCAGTACTGCTGTGTGTGTTCCTGTTCCTGTTCCTGTTCATGTGTGTGTGTGTGTGTGTGTGTGTGTGTGTGTGTGTGTGTGTGTGTGTGTGTGTGTGTGTGTGTGTGTGTGTGTGTGTGTGTGTGTGTGTGTGTGTGTGTGTGTGTGTGTGTGTGTGTGTGTGTGTGTGTGTGTGTGTGTGTGTGTGTGTGTGTGTGTGTGTGTGTGTGTGTGTGTGTGTGTGTGTTTTTGTTAGAGGACTGTTTACAGCAGGGTTTGACAACAGAGTGATTCTTTTGGGCGGTGGGGTTAGTTGTTGTTCAAAGAAATACTGTAAAATCACCTGGAATTTACATTGAAGTCTGCTCCCAAGTATTCCCACAAATTAAAAAAAAGTTACATATGTGATCGTGTCTCAATGTAATCAAGGTATGAAATTATTGTTATCTTCAAATACAACCTCCTTTGGGGTTTAGTTGTGGTCAATTTGCAGTGTACAAATTATTATAATTATGTACCGGGCCCCTAACCATACGCTCAGACAACAATCGGCCCGCTGAATCTAGTTGCCTACCCCTGGTTTACAGGATCAGGGGAGGAGTGTGTGTTTGACAGGAATGCACATTGAACCTCTCGTCTCCCTGCTGCTCTCTCTGCTGAACCATAGCGGTAGCATAGACAAACAGGGGTGCCCCGGAGAGAGTGGTAAGCTAAGTGAGTGAGTGTACAGGTTTAATATGACAGCTACACATCCCTCACCCCCTCAAAGCTCTCTCTTCCAGCCCAGAGAGAGAAGCAAGTCCTGGCTCGACTAGGTCTGGCCCTGGTCGGTGGCACCACCACGGCCCTGGCACAACTATCCAACTCCAACAGGCTGTAACATAACCACTGAGTCACCCACTAACACAGCTCCTCTTCAACAAAGACACCCTTTGTGTTTTAGGGTTTAGTTGAGCTCATCCACGTGACTATAGTGTGTTTAACCCCTTAGACTGACTTGCAGCGCTACAGAGTAAAAATAGAGAAGTAAGGGGCTATGTGCTGAAATATGGCTACATTACAGTGCATCAACAGCATCATGCACTAATTCTGGTGCTGAAGGTGTACAACCAGGAAACCAAGTGTAATCAAACACTTCATAACTCTTCTGATCTTCAAGCATGCCTGACATACAACACACAGAGCCTGTCTGTTCTAGAGCACAGTGTGAGTCTGGTCCACAGTGCCTGGGGTTTGGGCAGGGCTGTACTCAGGCAGCCTGTGCAGCTATGATGTGCTCCAGTGGAGGTGAAACCTCGGCCAGGGCACGCTTCCCCTCACTGCTCCCCTCACCTGGCTCCCCTCGGCCTGCCAGACCTGCTCTCTGTTCCCCTCACCTGGCTCCCCTCAGCCTACCAGACCTGCTCTCTGCTCCCCCCCTGCCACCTGGCCCCCCCTGGCTCCCCTCAGCCTGCCAGACCTGCTCTCTGTTCCCCTCACCTGGCTCCCCTCAGCCTGCCAGACCTGCTCTCTGCTCCCTCACCTGTCTCCCCTCAGCCTGCCAGACCTGCTCTCTGTTCCCCTCACCTGGCTCCCTCAGCCTGCCAGACCTGCTCTCTGCTCCCCTCACCTGGCTCCCCTCAGCCTACCAGACCTGCTCTCTGCTCCCCTCACCTGGCCCTCAGCCTGCCAGACCTGCTCCCTGGCTCAGCCTACCAGACCTGCTCTCTGCTCCCCCCTCACCTGTCTCCCTTCAGCCTGCCAGACCTGCTCTCTGCTCCCCTCACCTGGCTCCCTTCAGCCTGCCAGACCTGCTCTCTGCTCCCCTCACCTGGCTCCCCTCAGCCTGCCAGACCTGCTCTCTGCTCCCCTCACCTGGCTCCCCTCAGCCTGCCAGACCTGCTCTCTGCTCCCCTCACCTGGCTCCCCTCAGCCTCCCAGACCTGCTCTCTGCTCCCCTCACCTGGCTCCCTCCCTCAGCCTGCCAGACCTGCTCTCTGTTCCCCTCACCTGGCTCCCCTCAGCCTCCCAGACCTGCTCCCCTCTGCTCCCCTCACCTGGCTCCCCTCAGCCTGCCAGACCTGCTCTCTGCTCCCCTCACCTGGCTCCCCTCAGCCTGCCAGACCTGCTCTCTGCTCCCCTCACCTGGCTCCCCTCAGCCTCCCAGACCTGCTCTCTGCTCCCCTCACCTGGCTCCCCTCAGCCTGCCAGACCTGCTCTCTGTTCCCCTCACCTGGCTCCCCTCAGCCTACCAGACCTGCTCTCTGCTCCCCTCACCTGGCTCCCCTCAGCCTGCCAGACCTGCTCTCTGTTCCCCTCACCTGGCTCCCCTCAGCCTGCCAGACCTGACCTGGCTCTCTGCTCTGCTCCCCTCACCTGGCTCCCTTCAGCCTGCCAGACCTGCTCTCTGTTCCCCTCACCTGGCTCCCTCCCTCAGGCCTGCCAGACCTGACCTCTCTGCTCCCCTCACCTGGCTCCCTCAGCCTGCCAGACCTGCTCTCTGCTCCCCTCACCTGGCTCCCCTCAGCCTGCCAGACCTGCTCTCTGCTCCCCTCATCTGGCTCCCCTCAGCCTGCCAGACCTGCTCTCTGCTCCCCTCCCCTCAGCCTCACCTGGCTCCCCTCAGCCTGCCAGACCTGCTCTCTGCTCCCCTCACCTGGCCCTCACCTGGCTCCCCCCCTCAGCCTCCCAGACCTGCTCTCTGCTCCCCTCACCTGGCTCCCCTCAGCCTGCCAGACCTGCTCTCTGCTCCCCTCCCTCACCTGGCTCCCCTCAGCCTGCCAGACCTGCTCTCTGTTCCCCTCACCTGGCTCCCCTCAGCCTGCCAGACCTGCTCTCTGCTCCCCTCATCTGGCTCCCCTCAGCCTGCCAGACCTGCTCTCTGCTCCCCTCACCTGGCTCCCCTCAGCCTGCCAGACCTGCTCTCTGCTCCCCCCCTCACCTGGCTCCCCTCAGCCTCCCAGACCTGCTCTCTGCTCCCCTCACCTGGCTCCCCTCAGCCTGCCAGACCTGCTCTCTGTTCCCCTCACCTGGCTCCCCTCAGCCTGCCAGACCTGCTCTCTGCTCCCCTCACCTGGCTCCCCTCAGCCTGCCAGACCTGCTCTCTGTTCCCCTCACCTGGCTCCCCTCAGCCTACCAGACCTGCTCTCTGCTCTCCTCACCTGGCTCCCTTCAGCCTGCCAGACCTGCTCTCTGTTCCCCTCACCTGGCTCCCCTCGGCCTGCCAGACCTGCTCTCTGCTCCCCTCACCTGGCTCCCTTCAGCCTGCCAGACCTGCTCTCTGTTCCCCTCACCTGGCTCCCCTCAGCCTGCCAGACCTGCTCTCTGACCTGCTCTCCCTCATCTGGCTCCCTCAGCCTGCCAGACCTGCTCTCTGCTCCCCTCACCTGGCTCCCCTCAGCCTGCCAGACCTGCTCTCTGCTCCCCTCACCTGGCTCCCCTCAGCCTCCCAGACCTGCTCTCTGCTCCCCTCACCTGGCTCCCCTCAGCCTGCCAGACCTGCTCTCTGCTCCCCTCACCTGGCTCCCCTCAGCCTGCCAGACCTGCTCTCTGCTCCCCTCATCTGGCTCCCCTCAGCCTGCCAGACCTGCTCTCTGCTCCCCTCACCTGGCTCCCCTCAGCCTGCCAGACCTGCTCTCTGCTCCCCTCACCTGGCTCCCCTCAGCCTCCCAGACCTGCTCTCTGTTCCCCTCACCTGGCTCCCCTCAGCCTGCCAGACCTGCTCTCTGTTCCCCTCACCTGGCTCCCCTCAGCCTGCCAGACCTGCTCTCTGCTCCCCTCACCTGGCTCCCCTCAGCCTGCCAGACCTGCTCTCTGCTCCCCTCACCTGGCTCCCCTCAGCCTGCCAGACCTGCTCTCTGCTCCCCTCATCTGGCTCCCCTCAGCCTGCCAGACCTGCTCTCTGCTCCCCTCACCTGGCTCCCCTCAGCCTGCCAGACCTGCTCTCTGCTCCCCTCACCTGGCTCCCCTCAGCCTCCCAGACCTGCTCTCTGCTCCCCTCACCTGGCTCCCCTCAGCCTGCCAGACCTGCTCTCTGTTCCCCTCACCTGGCTCCCCTCAGCCTGCCAGACCTGCTCTCTGCTCCCCTCACCTGGCTCCCCTCAGCCTCCCAAACCTGCTCTCTGTTCCCCTCACCTGGCTCCCCTCAGCCTGCCAGACCTGCTCTCTGCTCCCCTCACCTGGCTCCCCTCAACCTGCCAGACCTGCTCTCTGTTCCCCTCACCTGGCTCCCCTCAGCCTGCCAGACCTGCTCTCTGCTCCCCTCATCTGGCTCCCCTCAGCCTGCCAGACCTGCTCTCTGCTCCCCTCACCTGGCTCCCCTCAGCCTCCCAGACCTGCTCTCTGCTCCCCTCACCTGGCTCCCCTCAGCCTCCCAGACCTGCTCTCTGCTCCCCTCACCTGGCTCCCCTCAACCTGCCAGACCTGCTCTCTGTTCCCCTCACCTGGCTCCCCTCAGCCTGCCAGACCTGCTCTCTGTTCTCCCTGTGTAGCAAGAGCCCTGGATGTTGGTTGGCACACTCACGCATGCACGCGTGCACACACACACACGCATGTGCACACACACTGGCCTGGCCAGGGGCAACGGGGCAGGAAGGTGGGCTGCAGGATGCATGGCCGGGTGAGTTTCGAAGTTGCAGAAGATGAAAGGCTATGCAATAAAGTGTACTGAATAGTAGCTTTATTGTTTCACAGCTTTTTCAGTTACCCTTGTAAAGTATTTCAAGATGGGGTAAATATGCCAGATAATGTGCAACTCAATTAATGTAACTTTATGTAACCTGGCCTGCTCTATTTTGGTTCAAAACTGATTAAAGTATTGTCAAAGAATAATACTATGAGCAAGTAGATAAAGAGAGGAGATGAACTTTAACTTGATGTTATAAGTTAGTGAGAGAGAAGTCACACAGTGCAGCCAACAGAGTTATGAGACATGAGTGGAGCTTATTAAACTCTACCCCTTTTTTTATTTCAATTAAACCTCTTTCCACGATTCAAAGGCTCTCAAATCTAAAGAGGCTTTGATCTCCTAACCATAGGACAGAAGTCTAGCTAAGGAGGGGGCAAAAGAGAAAGTTGTAATTCCATAACGCGGGGGCAACTTCTTCCCTCGCTGCTGTTTTAACTGGTGCATGGGTTACTTAAAAGAAGCTCACTCCTGGTTTGGAGGGAGAGGCGAACAAAACAATCAGACTTTGAGAAAGAGAAACTCCTGACAGGGTTCTCTTTCATTCCGAATTGCACCTCCCCAAATGTGATTAATCAAGTGTCTTGGCGTTCCACGCAGAGAGAGATGGGAGAAAACGCAGCCTTCATCAAAAGGGCGGATGTAGTAATAGCTATGAGCACAGACATCACCGCTAGCCAGGTGTAAGAAAGAACAAACTTTCTGCATTTTGCATTAATGTTACACTATTTTTTGTTGTTGCCATGGAGCCAAGTGCTTAAAAGATATTTAAATTGAAACAAGCCTGTTGGTTCTTGAAGCGATAGTTCAAAGTTTGCCCTGAAGTAGTTGTATAGTTTGTTAGAAATCAGTTTTCACAAGAATGAGGCATTGTGGGTGTTTGTTGGAGAATTGACATAGTCAACTTTTATAACGTTGAACTGACATTGGATTTACCACAGAAAGAATCTTTCACTGTTCAAGGTAAAGCCTCGGAAAAGAGGATTAGATCTAAGAACAGAGAGAGAGTGAGAGAGAGAGAGTGAGAGAGAGAGAGAGGCGCTGAAGGTTTAGCACGGCAGGGGGTAAAGAAATTGAGAACGCAGCAAGTGAAAGTGAGAGCGAGAGAGAGAGGCAGCAGAGTAGTCTAAATCCCAGTTGAGTTCTGAATGTGTACAACAGCTTTACTCAGTATCTAGGAAACAGAAACTTTTGATGAAGTTGCGCTCCCTTTGAAAAAGGTTAGTGCTGTCCGGAATGCTTGGGACGTCCCTATCCTAAACCCTAACCTTAACCCTTACCCTTACCCCAACCTTAACCATAACCATAACCCTTTCCTAACCCTAACCTTAACCCTTAGCTTAAACCATCAACTTCAATGGGGTAACGTCAAAGTTGGGACGTCTTAAGCATCCCAGATTTAAAATGTCGCTGCTTAATCTGCCGGCGGCCACCACACGTTGATTCTCTCCACAACCTAGCAGACCTAGGGAGAAAGACAGGGTGGACGAATGAACGCCAACACGCTGGGACGTCGCTTGTCCCTATGTGGAGGATTGTGGGTGTTTTCAGTCTGTGACTAAAAGGAAGACTGTGTCTGTATGATGGAGGATTAGTGAACTACAACAGTGGCTCTCCAGGTCCCAGAGGCAGATTTGTCGCAGGGCCCACACAGACTAGAGCAACACAATCAGTCATCTGTTAGCCTGGGACCATTAAGCCTCGGGCCAGAGAGGGGTCGCTCAACGCGTCCTACAGCCACAGGGGGTTAGAGAGACACAGAGAGAGGTAGAGTGACCCGGGAGCAGGAGGGGTAGGTGACATTAGGGCCTTGTGCTTAGTCATCTTTCTTACAAAACATCTTGATCTCCTTTTGGAGAGATGAAACGTTTCCTTTTTCCTTTTTCCCTCTCTCTCTTTTTGAAACTCATACAGTATGAGCATCCAGATGAAACGTTTCCTTTTTCCTCGTTCCCTCTCTCTCTTTTTGAAACTCATACAGTATGAGCATCCAGATGAAACGTTTCCTTTTTCCTTGTTCCCTCTCTCTCTTTTTGAAACTCATACGGTATGAGCATCCAGATGAAACGTTTCCTTTTTCCTTGTTCCCTCTCTCTCTTTTTGAAACTCATACGGTATGAGCATACAGATGAAACGTTTCCTTGTTCCCTCTCTCTCTTTTTGAAACTCATACGGTATGAGCATCCAGATGAAACGTTTCCTCGTTCCCTCTCTCTCTTTTTGAAACTCATACAGTATGAGCATACAGATGAAACGTTTCCTTTTTCCTTGTTCCCTCTCTCTCTTTTTGAAACTCATACGGTATGAGCATCCAGATGAAACGTTTCCTTTTTCCTTTTTCCCTCTCTCTCTTTTTGAAACTCATACGGTATGAGCATACAGATGAAACGTTTCCTTTTTCCTTTTTCCCTCTCTCTCTTTTTGAAACTCATACGGTATGAGCATCCAGATGAAACGTTTCCTTTTTCCTCGTTCCCTCTCTCTCTTTTTGAAACTCATACGGTATGAGCATACAGATGAAACGTTTCCTTTTTCCTTTTTCCCTCTCTCTCTTTTTGAAACTCATACGGTATGAGCATACAGATGAAACGTTTCCTTTTTCCTTTTTCCCTCTCTCTCTTTTTGAAACTCATACGGTATGAGCATCCAGATGAAACGTTTCCTTTTTCCTTGTTCCCTCTCTCTCTTTTTGAAACTCATACGGTATGAGCATACAGATGAAACGTTTCCTTTTTCCTTGTTCCCTCTCTCTCTTTTTGAAACTCATACGGTATGAGCATCCAGATGAAACGTTCCCTCTCTCTCTTTTTCCTCGTTCCCTCTCTCTCTTTTTGAAACTCATACAGTATGAGCATACAGATGAAACGTTTCCTTTTTCCTTGTTCCCTCTCTCTCTTTTTGAAACTCATACGGTATGAGCATCCAGATGAAACGTTTCCTTTTTCATTTTTCCCTCTCTCTCTTTTTGAAACTCATACGGTATGAGCATACAGATGAAACGTTTCCTTTTTCCTTTTTCCCTCTCTCTCTTTTTGAAACTCATACGGTATGAGCATCCAGATGAAACGTTTCCTTGTTCCCTCTCTCTCTTTTTGAAACTCATACGGTATGAGCATCCAGATGAAACGTTTCCTTTTTCCTTTTTCCCTCTCTCTCTTTTTGAAACTCATACGGTATGAGCATCCAGATGAAACGTTTCCTTGTTCCCTATCTCTCTTTTTGAAACTCATACGGTATGAGCATACAGATGAAACGTTTCCTTGTTCCCTCTCTCTCTTTTTGAAACTCATACGGTATGAGCATCCAGATGAAACGTTTCCTTGTTCCCTCTCTCTCTTTTTGAAACTCATACGGTATGAGCATACAGATGAAACATTTCCTTGTTCCCTCTCTCTCTTTTTGAAACTCATATGTTATGAGCATACAGATGAAACATTTCCTTGTTCCCTCTCTCTCTTTTTGAAACTCATATGTTATGAGCATACAGATGAAACATTTCCTTGTTCCCTCTCTCTCTTTTTGAAACTCATATGGTATGAGCATACAGATGAAACATTTCCTTGTTCCCTCTCTCTCTTTTTGAAACTCATATGTTATGAGCATACAGATGAAACATGTCCTTGTTCCCTCTCTCTCTTTTTGAAACTCATATGTTATGAGCATACAGATGAAACATTTCCTTGTTCCCTCTCTCTCTTTTTGAAACTCATATGTTATGAGCATACAGATGAAACATTTCCTTGTTCCCTCTCTCTCTTTTTGAAACTCATATGGTATGAGCATACAGATGAAACATTTCCTTGTTCCCTCTCTCTCTTTTTGAAACTCATATGGTATGAGCATACAGATGAAACATTTCCTTGTTCCCTCTCTCTCTTTTTGAAACTCATATGTTATGAGCATACAGATGAAACATTTCCTTGTTCCCTCTCTCTCTTTTTGAAACTCATATGGTATGAGCATACAGATGAAACATTTCCTTGTTCCCTCTCTCTCTTTTTGAAACTCATACAGTATGAGCATACAGATGAAACATTTCCTTGTTCCCTCTCTCTCTTTTTGAAACTCATATGTTATGAGCATACAGATGAAACATTTCCTTGTTCCCTCTCTCTCTTTTTGAAACTCATATGTTATGAGCATACAGATGAAACATTTCCTTGTTCCCTCTCTCTCTTTTTGAAACTCATATGGTATGAGCATACAGATGAAACATTTCCTTGTTCCCTCTCTCTCTTTTTGAAACTCATATGTTATGAGCATACAGATGAAACATGTCCTTGTTCCCTCTCTCTCTTTTTGAAACTCATATGTTATGAGCATACAGATGAAACATTTCCTTGTTCCCTCTCTCTCTTTTTGAAACTCATATGTTATGAGCATACAGATGAAACATTTCCTTGTTCCCTCTCTCTCTTTTTGAAACTCATATGGTATGAGCATACAGATGAAACATTTCCTTGTTCCCTCTCTCTCTTTTTGAAACTCATATGGTATGAGCATACAGATGAAACATTTCCTTGTTCCCTCTCTCTCTTTTTGAAACTCATATGTTATGAGCATACAGATGAAACATTTCCTTGTTCCCTCTCTCTCTTTTTGAAACTCATATGGTATGAGCATACAGATGAAACATTTCCTTGTTCCCTCTCTCTCTTTTTGAAACTCATATGTTATGAGCATACAGATGAAACATTTCCTTGTTCCCTCTCTCTCTTTTTGAAACTCATACAGTATGAGCATACAGATGAAACGTTTCCTTGTTCCCTCTCTCTCTTTTTGAAACTCATACGGTATGAGCATACAGATGAAACATTTCCTTGTTCCCTCTCTCTCTTTTTGAAACTCATACGGTATGAGCATACAGATGAAATGTTTCCTTTTTCCTTGTTCTCTCTCTCTCTTTTTGAAACTCATACAGTATGAGCATACAGATGAAACGTTTCCTTGTTCCCTCTCTTTTTGAAACTCATATGTTATGAGCATACAGATGAAACATTTCCTTGTTCCCTCTCTCTCTTTTTGAAACTCATATGTTATGAGCATACAGATGAAACATTTCCTTGTTCCCTCTCTCTCTTTTTGAAACTCATATGGTATGAGCATACAGATGAAACATTTCCTTGTTCCCTCTCTCTCTTTTTGAAACTCATATGGTATGAGCATACAGATGAAACATTTCCTTGTTCCCTCTCTCTCTTTTTGAAACTCATATGTTATGAGCATACAGATGAAACATTTCCTTGTTCCCTCTCTCTCTTTTTGAAACTCATACAGTATGAGCATACAGATGAAACGTTTCCTTGTTCCCTCTCTCTCTTTTTGAAACTCATACGGTATGAGCATACAGATGAAACATTTCCTTGTTCCCTCTCTCTCTTTTTGAAACTCATACGGTATGAGCATACAGATGAAATGTTTCCTTTTTCCTTGTTCTCTCTCTCTCTTTTTGAAACTCATACAGTATGAGCATACAGATGAAACGTTTCCTTGTTCCCTCTCTTTTTGAAACTCATACGGTATGAGCATACAGATGAAACGTTTCCTTTTTCCTTGTTCTCTCTCTCTCTCTTTTTGAAACTCATACGGTATGAGCATACAGATGAAACATTTCCTTGTTCCCTCTCTCTCTTTTTGAAACTCATATGGTATGAGCATACAGATTAAACATTTCCTTGTTCCCTCTCTCTCTTTTTGAAACTCATATGTTATGAGCATACAGATGAAACATTTCCTTGTTCCCTCTCTCTCTTTTTGAAACTCATATGGTATGAGCATACAGATGAAACATTTCCTTGTTCCCTCTCTCTCTTTTTGAAACTCATATGGTATGAGCATACAGATGAAACATTTCCTTGTTCCCTCTCTCTCTTTTTGAAACTCATATGTTATGAGCATACAGATGAAACATTTCCTTGTTCCCTCTCTCTCTTTTTGAAACTCATATGGTATGAGCATACAGATGAAACATTTCCTTGTTCCCTCTCTCTCTTTTTGAAACTCATATGTTATGAGCATACAGATGAAACATTTCCTTGTTCCCTCTCTCTCTTTTTGAAACTCATACAGTATGAGCATACAGATGAAACGTTTCCTTGTTCCCTCTCTCTCTTTTTGAAACTCATACGGTATGAGCATACAGATGAAACATTTCCTTGTTCCCTCTCTCTCTTTTTGAAACTCATACGGTATGAGCATACAGATGAAATGTTTCCTTTTTCCTTGTTCTCTCTCTCTCTTTTTGAAACTCATACAGTATGAGCATACAGATGAAACGTTTCCTTGTTCCCTCTCTTTTTGAAACTCATACGGTATGAGCATACAGATGAAACGTTTCCTTTTTCCTTGTTCTCTCTCTCTCTCTTTTTGAAACTCATACGGTATGAGCATACAGATGAAACATTTCCTTGTTCCCTCTCTCTCTTTTTGAAACTCATATGGTATGAGCATACAGATTAAACATTTCCTTGTTCCCTCTCTCTCTTTTTGAAACTCATATGTTATGAGCATACAGATGAAACATTTCCTTGTTCCCTCTCTCTCTTTTTGAAAC
The DNA here is from genome assembly GCF_021184085.1 of Oncorhynchus gorbuscha. NCBI lineage: Eukaryota > Metazoa > Chordata > Actinopteri > Salmoniformes > Salmonidae > Oncorhynchus > Oncorhynchus gorbuscha. The sequence continues at coordinate 21,764,420 of NC_060177.1, forward strand.
TCATATGGTATGAGCATACAGATGAAACATTTCCTTGTTCCCTCTCTCTCTTTTTGAAACTCATACGGTATGAGCATACAGATGAAACGTTTCCTTGTTCCCTCTTTCTCTGTTTTAAACTCATATGGTATGAGCATACAGATGAAACGTTTCCTTGTTCCCTCTCTCTCTTTTTGAAACTCATACAGTATGAGCATACAGATGAAACGTTTCCTTGTTCCCTCTCTCTCTTTTTGAAACTCATACGGTATGAGCATACAGATGAAACGTTTCCTTGTTCCCTCTCTCTCTTTTTGAAACTCATACGGTATGAGCATACAGATGAAACGTTTCCTTTTTCCTTGTTCCCTCTCTCTCTTTTTGAAACTCATACGGTATGAGCATACAGATTAAATGTTTCCTTTTTCCTTGTTCTCTCTCTCTCTTTTTGAAACTCATACAGTATGAGCATACAGATGAAACGTTTCCTTGTTCCCTCTCTTTTTGAAACTCATACGGTATGAGCATACAGATGAAACGTTTCCTTGTTCCCTCTCTCTCTCTTTGAAACTCATACGGTATGAGCATCCAGATGAAACGTTTCCTTGTTCCCTCTCTCTCTTTGAAACTCATACGGTATGGGCATACAAATGAAACGTTTCCTTGTTCCCTCTCTCTCTTTTTGAAACTCATATGGTATGAGCATACAGATGAAACGTTTCCTTTTTCCTTGGTCCCTCTCTCTCTTTTGAAACTCATACGGTATGAGCATACAGATGAAACGTTTCCTTGTTCCCTCTCTCTCTTTTTGAAACTCATACGGTATGAGCATACAGATGAAACGTTTCCTTTTTCCTTGTTCCCTCTCTCTCTTTGAAACTCATACGGTATGAGCATCCAGATGAAACGTTTCCTTGTTCCCTCTCTCTTTTTGAAACTCATACGGTATGAGCATACAGATGAAACGTTTCCTTTTTCCTTGTTCCCTCTCTCTCTTTTTGAAACTCATATGGTATGAGCATACAGATGAAACATTTCCTTTTTCCTTGTTCCCTCTCTCTGTCTTTGAAACTCATACGATATGAGCATCCAGATCAAACGTTTCCTTGTTCCCTCTCTCTCTTTGAAACTCATACGGTATGAGCATACAGATGAAACGTTTCCTTTTTCCCTCTCTCTTTTTGAAACTCATATGGTATGAGCATACAGATGAAACGTTTCCTTGTTCCCTCTCTCTCTTTGAAACTCATACGGTATGAGCATACAGATGAAACATTTCCTTGTTCCCTCTCTCTCTTTTTGAAATTCATATGGTATGAGCATACAGATGAAATGTTTCCTTTTTCCTTGTTCCCTCTCTCTCTTTTTGAAACTCATACGGTATGAGCATCCAGATGAAACGTTTCCTTGTTCCCTCTCTCTTTTTGAAACTCATACTGTATGAGCATAAACATGAAACGTTTCCTTTTTCCTTGTTCCCTCTCTCTCTTTTGAAACTCATACTGTATGAGCATAAAGATGAAACGTTTCCTTTTTCCTTGTTCCCTCTCTCTCTTTTTGAAACTCATACGGTATGAGCATACAGATGAAACGTTTCCTTTTTCCTTGTTCCCTCTCTCTCTTTTTGAAACTCATAATGTATGAGCATAAAGATGAAACGTTTCCTTTTTCCTTGTTCCCTCTCTCTCTTTTTGAAACTCATACGGTATGAGCATACAGATGAAACGTTTCCTTTTTCCTTGGTCCCTCTCTCTCTTTTGAAACTCATACGGTATGAGCATACAGATGAAACGTTTCCTCGTTCCCTCTCTCTCTTTTTGAAACTCATACGGTATGAGCATACAGATGAAACGTTTCCTTTTTCCTTGTTCCCTCTCTCTCTTTTTGAAACTCATACGGTATGAGCATACAGATGAAACGTTTCCTTGTTCCCTCTCTCTCTTTTTGAAACTCATACGGTATGAGCATACAGATGAAACGTTTCCTTTTTCCTTGTTCCCTCTCTCTCTTTTTGAAACTCATACGGTATGAGCATACAGATGAAAGCGAGGCAGCTGAGCATGAAAACAGCTTAATTAGGGCTAATGGGTTCTGATGGAACACATTTCCACTATTTGCCTTCATTAGGGAAGGCTAATTTTTCCTATTCTGTCAGCCAACTGCAGCCAGCCCTGTGCCAGGTGGGGCTATTGACATAGTGAATCTGCCGCAGAGAAAGAGAAGGGGCCTTTCAGCCATATGATCCAGGTAGATGTCTCTCCTAACCACAGATCTAGGATCAGATTATGCTAAGGAGTATTATAACATTATGGGGATGAGGAAATAGCTGACCCTGCATCAGTGGTTGAGTTGAGGTTCATTCTGTTGGTGATGTTCTCATTTTCTTCTGTCGAGGTAGGGTAGGTGATGGAAACATTGTTTGCACCACACATGACATGGTGTCTATCCACAACAAGTATTGAGCACCATTGGCATATATGTCATTTATCCTACCACCAGTCAAATAAAATAAAATAAAATCACATTTTACATTTTACTGCTGAATACTACGGGTGTAGACCTTACAGTGAAATGCTGAATACTACGGGTGTAGACCTTACAGTGAAATGCTGAATAGTACGGGTGTAGACCTTACAGTGAAATGCTGAATACTACGGGTGTAGACCTTACAGTGAAATGATGAATACTACGGGTGTAGACCTTACAGTGAAATGCTGAATACTACGGGTGTAGACCTTACAGTGAAATGCTGAATACTACGGGTGTAGACCTTACAGTGAAATGCTGAATAGTACGGGTGTAGACCTTACAGTGAAATGCTGAATACTACGGGTGTAGACCTTACAGTGAAATGCTTACTCCACAAGCCCCAACAATGCAGTTTTAAGAAAATACCAACAAAAAAAGTAAGAGATAAGAATAACAAATAATTAAAGAGCAGCAGTAAATAACAATAGCAAGGCTACTGGTGTGTGTGGGGGGGGGAAGCAATGCAAATAGTCTAGTAGCCGTTAGATTAGATGTTCAGGAGTCTTATGGCTTGGGGGTAGAAACTGTTTCGAAGCCTCTTGGCCCTAGACTTGTTGCTCCGGTACCGCTTGCCATGCGGTAGCAGAGAGAACAGTCTATGACTAGGGTGGCTGGAGTCTTTGACTATTTATAGGGCTTTCCTCTGACACCGCCTGATATAGAGGTCCTGAATGGCTAGAAGTTTGTCCCAAGTGATGTACTGGCTACATGGCTACATGGAGGTTAAACCACACAGCCAGCTAACCCTCCACTGTAGAGACAGGGCCTTTTTTACTGCAGATTAAATCATAGAGTAATCAATGGTATTAACAAATAATTAATCCCCTACACAATTGAAAACTGATGCTCATTCAAAGCGCATCATTTTGATTTACAACCTCTATTTGCACTTTGTCTTAACATTGGCAGACGGCACTGAATCAATGGTGGCAGTCAGTAATACAGCTTTTCTTCACATGTAAGCTCAATACATGCTTCACTGGAGACAGGGTCAGTGGAGAAGAAGAGAAAGGAAGAATGAAAGACTGGGAGAGAACGAGTGTGGATCATCCTCTACGACGGAGTCTGAGAAGTTCCAAGGTGACATAGCAGTGACATTGGATGTTGGAGAGAAGGAAACAGGGACACACTCTCACACTCTCTCAGATTCAGGTTGAACCTGTATGAAGTTGATCCCCAGGTCCAGACACATCTGATGTAGAGTGTAAAGTAGATGACATATGTAAGAGGCTCCAGTGGAATGGGATACTATAGCCAGGGTCTTTCAGCGACAAGCATGGCAAATTGTAGAACGTCAAGGTCGTCACGTTTCAAACCAAGCCTAGAAGATTAAGAAGTGATCAAATCTCACTGGGTTTCAGTAAATTAATTGGATCAAATAGAGAAAGCAATGGGAGAATGTGTTTAAGAGGCTGATGGAAAGGCATGAGAGGACACCAGGGTATTCCACATGCTACTGAACCATGCAGAGACAAAAAATAGACAGAATTTTCAAACGGCGAACTGAAATGAGCCTTCTTACTGGAAAGGTGGTGTCCACTGAAAGCTGAACCTGGACAAGAGTTCCTTAGGCTTTGTTAGGGGGGTCGTTGACGTTTGTTCATTATAAACTTCTAGAGCCAAGAATCTAGGACAGGGGTTCCCTGCTCCGGTCATCAAATATCCCCAACAGTACATTTTGATTGTAGCCCTGGACAAGCACACCTGAACCACTGATCTACTGTGGGACACGAGTTGTGTCAGTACACACAATACTCTGATAATACTCTTGATCCCTATCTCTCATTAAACACCCACATTAACAACCTAGGAGCCCAAACCCACCCAGCCGGTGTCCCAGGCCAGGGTATTACACCTCAGCCACCATGTTTCAACACTTGTTAGTCTGTCAGACAGACAATTCCCTTATGCTAATGTTTGTACGACATGCATTTCCCCGCGGCTACGCTAGCGCTTTTAACTTTTTATTACCTGAGTGCTCTGTAGGCTCAAAGGTCACATGCACAAAGCCATTTGCAGGTGGGTCTCGCTGAATATATAGCACCATAAAAGTCAGTCTGCCATGCCTGCCAAAGCACATTTACAAACGGTATTACGTAAACCGATTTGTGTTCTCTAGTAATAGTGTTACCTTTCCCTCAGTTGAGACCACACGGGGGCTGAAATGGACTGTTCCCCTCACCTCTATTTTTTATTTATCCTTTTTTTAACTAGGCAAGTCAGTTAAGAACAAATTCTTATTTACAATGACAGCCTAGCAACAGTGGGTTAACTGCCTTGTTCAGCGGCAGAATGACAGAGTTTTACCTTGTCAGCTCAAGGATTCGAACTAGGAACATTTTGTTTACTGGCCCAACGCACTAACCACTAGGCTACCTGTCGCACCAAGCATGCTCAACCAGCCATCACATACCCAGTCGCTTATTGGATAAATGGGTGTGTTCACTAGAAGCATTTGGGATATAACATTTAACAGCAGGGTTTTGAAAGGCTAAATTAAGTCAGTCAATCAACTTTTAGGAAGGTGTGTGTGTAAAAAAAGGAATATGATATTCAGAGAATATTACCACATACAGACCTAGTCATCGAGCTAAATACACACACAATCTCGCACAGACACACACATGCTCACGCACACAGGTGAACACATGAGCATGTGCGCACACACACACAGGCAGGAGGAGTATGCCCAGAGGAAAGGACATGTGCTGAATGGACATTACTGTGTCGGGATTAACACAGACAGCCCACAGGGAGAGAAGACACTCCTTACAACCCACACAGTAAAGAAGACTGCCCTTACAAGTCACATCAAGAGAAAACACAGCAGATGATGACCTCAGACAACCATACAGCTAGTATGGTGGTCTGGCACAAAACTGGACAAAACATCATACACCCCAAACACCCCAACATCACTCCCAGAGCATGGTCATACACTGATCAATTACTTCTCTCCCTCTTCCCTCACCCCCTTCATCCTCTCTCTCTACCTTCCCTTCCATTGAGTGTGGATATGTTGGAAATTGATTAGCGCGCTCCGTCTTATTGAGTAAGTCTCAGGGTTTGGGCTGGAAACTGATTAAATTACAGGGAGAGAACCAGTGGCAAGGGATAAGTATGTAGATGGGGTTGCAGGTTAATTCCCATTGATTTAACTCAGTCTGTGTATGAGTGCTTGTGAGAGGGAGGCCCACCAT
>NC_060177.1:21775127-21862627 GCF_021184085.1 Oncorhynchus gorbuscha
CTCTTTTCCTCTTTATTAGACCCCATAAAGTGAGTGTGCAACATGATCCCCCCCTCAGGGCCTTTTGTTCATATTTATATAGAGGACAGAAGTGTGTTAGGAGGCTGAAGTGCTCCTCTTTTGAGGTATGACTTATTTAATGACACACTCAGAAGGATGTTCTTCCCTGTGTGTCTAGGATTCCTAACCTGCTTCTTATCCTTGGCAACTTTACTATGCAAGACATACATGCTTTATGATAAACACAAAATTGAAGCAAGAATTAATAGTTTGAGGTTTGGCTCACATTTGACATAAATGACACCGAGTCCCTATCAATGACTGACAGATTAATTGACCACCTATCTACATATAGACACACCCCCTGTTCTGTGCAGAAACATCTAAAACAGAGTATTTACAAGCTACTACTAGTTCAAGCAGAACAGGAGTTGTGCTGTGTACCAACACGTGGAGCTGCAGCTGACATCTCTCTCTGTGTTAATGAGTAGAGTTGCAGCTGACATCTCTCTCTGTGTTAGCGAATAGAGCTGCAGCTGACTTCTCACTATTAGCAAATAGAGCTGCAGCTGACTTCTCTCTCTGTGTTAATGAATTAGAGCTGCAGTTGACTTCTCTCTCTGTGTTAGTGAATAGAGCTGCAGCTGACTTATCTCTCTGTGTTAGTGAATAGAGCTGCAGCTGACTTCTCTCGCTGTGTTAGTGAATAGAGCTGCAGCTGACTTCTCTCTCTGTGTTAGTGAAAAGAGCTGCAGCTGACTTCTCTCTCTGTGTTAGTGAATAGAGCTGCAGCTGACCGCTCTCTCTGTGTTAACGAATATAGCTGCAGGTGACTTCTCTGTATTAGTGAATAGAGCTGCAGGTGACTTCTCTCTCTGTGTTAGTGAATAGAGCTGCAGCTGACTTCTCTGTATTAGTGAATAGAGCTGCAGGTGACTTCTCTCTCTGTTAGTAAATAGAGCTGCAGCTGACTTCTCTCTGTGTCTTAGTGAATAGAGCTGCAGCTATCTTCTCTCTCTGTGTTAGTGAATAGAGCTGCAGCTGACTTCTCTCTCTGTGTTAGTGAATAGAGCAGGCTACAGCTTTCCACCACCAAAGAAGCCTGCTATGTGAGACGCTCCCTCACCTTTCCCTCTCTACTAATCACCAATTAGGACTCCATTAGTTTGGCCTGGCAGCTCATTTGCTCTGTAGGAGGCTGAGGGGGCCTGGGGTGTGGGACCTCTACCCACCATGTTCCGCTTGAGTGACCACGGCACTGGGCGGCTGTCACTGCAAGGCCGCCACGTCACCCACTCTGCCAGCACACCACCCCCCTGGCTCCCCTCTCTCTCTCCCGCCTCCTTCAACGCCCGCCGATAACAACAGCTAACCCCACCAACAGCCTTACCGTGGAAATTCACCGCTACAGTGGCAGCCAGTATGCCTCTGAGACTCTCCTTCAGAGTACTAGGAGGAGGAGAGGTGGAGGAGGGTAGTGAGGGGAATCTGTTGGAGCGAGAGCCTGAGATACCAGAGAGTCTGGCAGAGCGGCTTGTCAGGCACTTCATTAAATTGCCATCCCCTCGGTGAAGTGGGTGAAGTGGGACCCTTATTAGCCGAGCGGGGAGACATCCTTCAAGGGCTGTGAGACGCGCCACAGTCCCACTGCCAGCTGCCTGGAGGAGGTAGGGAGCAAGTGGGGTACGGGGGGAACAGATGACGACAAGGGTTGGAGGAGAAGAGGTTATTGAGGCTAAGGAGGGGGCTGATAAGGGAGCGGGAACCAAGTCACATTTAAATCACTGAATAGCCCCTTAGCTACACAATGGAATTACCCCCAGTGGCATGCGAGACGAGGCCCAGAGCCTCCCAGGAACTTGTTAAGGCCTCTGGCTCTCTCTTCGTCTCTCTCCCCCTCATCCTCCTGGCTAATGTCACACTGGAGAGCCCTGGTCAAAAGTTCACGCCGTGCATATGTAAAAAGGTAGCTGAGTGCCAGAGGCAGCAGGCAGGGGGATACAAGGGATTCAGTGAGCTGTGTGTGTGTGTGTGTGTGTGTGTGTGTGTGTGTGTGTGTGTGTGTGTGTGTGTGTGTGTGTGTGTGTGTGTGTGTGTGTGTGTGTGTGTGTGTGTGTGTGTGTGTGTGTGTGTGTGTGTGTGTGTGTGTGTGTGTGTGTGTGTGTGCGCGTGTGTGTGTCTGTGCGCGCGTGTGTGTGTGTGTGTCTGTGTGTGTGTGCGTGTGTGTGTGGGGAGGGGGGGGTCGGCCCTGGTGCCCTGGTGACCGGTCGATCCAGGTGTCTTTCTGGCACCAGTCCCTCCCCTCCATACCAGCACATTATCCCTACAGCATCTACACTGTACTGTACTGTCTCCTGCCAATCCTGTTGTTTCAAATCCTAACTGGCGATATACATAAGATTTCTCAGACAGTTACTAAAATCTTTCATTTAAATCAGTTGCATGGAACCTTGTGTAATTCCAACATTATTCAAGTTAGAATTTGGCCTTATGCATTGGAGTGAACTTTTAACAATGACCAAGTGCAGACCACATTACCTACCGAGAAAGTTTTTATCTGTATTCTTTGTAGCTGTTTACATACCACCACAGTCAGAGGCTGGCACTAAGACAGCGTTGAATTAGCTAAACAAGAAAACTCTCACCCAGAGGTGGCGCTCCTAGTAGCCTGGGACTTTAATGCAGGGAAACGTAAATCTATCAAGGCATAAGGCGAGACCAAATGCAGACACAGGAGGCAGATGGTTTGAGTCTTACAATGTTTATTAATCCAAAGGGGTAGGCAAGAGAAGGGTCGTGGACAGGCAAAAAGGTCAAAAGCAGATCAGAGTCCAGGAGGTACAGAGTGGCAGACAGGCCCATGGTCAAGGCAGGCAGAACAGACAGGCAGGTGCGTACAAAGTCCAGAAAAAGGCAAGGGTCAAAACCCGGAGGACAAGAAAAGGAAGAATGCAAAAAGAAGGCGAAGGAGAAAAACGCTGATTGACTTGGAAACATACAAGATGAATGAACTGGCACAGAGAGACAGGAAACATAGGGATAAATACACTGGGGAAAATAAGCGACACCTGGAGGGGGTGGAGACAATAACAGGAATAGGTAAAACAAATTATGGAGTGACAAAATCAGTTTTACCTTATTTCTATCAGCATGTTAAATGTGCAACCAGAGGGAAAAGACCTCTGGGCCACCTATACGCCACACATATAGATGCATACAAAGCTCTCCCTCACCCTCCGTTTGGCAAATCTGAACAGAATTCTATCCTCCTGATTCCTGCTTACAAGCAAAAATTAAAGCAGAAAGCACCAGTGACTAGATCAATAAAAAAGTGGTCAGATGAAGCAGATGTTAAGCTACTACAGGACTGTTTTGCTATCACAGACTGGAATATGTTACGGGATTCTTCCAATGGCATTGAGGAGTACACCACATCAGTCACTGGCTTTATCACTAAGTGCATCGATGACGTCGCCCCCACAGACTGTACGTACATACCCCAACCAGAAGCCATGGATTACAGGCTAAATGCTAGAGCTGCTACTTTCAAGGAACGGGACTCTAACCTGGAAGCTTATGAGAAATCACGCTATGCCCTCAGATGAATTATCACGCAGGCAAAGAGTCAATACAGGATTAAGATCGAGTCCTGCTACACCGGCTCTGATGCTCATTGAATGTGGCAGGGCCTGCAAACCATTACAGACTACAAAGGGAAGCACAGCCGAGAACTGTCCAGTGACATGAGCCTACCGGACGAGCTAAACTACTTCTATGCTCGCTTCGAGGCAAATAACACTGAAACTTGCATGAGAGCACCAGTTGTACCCGAAAACTGTGTGATCTCGCTCTCCACAGCCGATGTGAATAAGACCTTTAGCAGGGCAAGATGGATTGCAAGGACGTGTACTGCGAGCATGCGCTGAACAACTGGCAAGTGTCTTCACTGACATTTTCAACCTCTCCCTGTCCACGTCAAATCAAATTTTATTTGTCACATACACATGGTTAGCAGATGTTAATGCGAGTGTAGCGAAATGCTTGTGGGAACGCGTCTGTAATACCAGCATGTTTTAACCTTTTAGGGATAGGGCTGTCTACTGCCCCCGCTGGAGTAATTGCGTGCCCATAGTAAACATAATTATTTTTTGTCAAAAGTTGTTAATATATGCAAATAAAAATATTATTGAATAGAAAACACTCTAAAGCTTTTAAAACCGTTTAAATTTTGTCTCTATGTAAAGCAGAACTCTCAAAATATGCATTCTCCCAAAATATCTCTTCTCATCTGAAAAGTTGGGCCACCTTTGACGTCATCGCAAACACCCTCCCCAAACAGTTACAGCGCCAGGAACAGTCTCCACGTGTTCAGCGTGATCTCAGCTTTCAATGGGGCTTCTCATTGTGAGAATCGCCCGCTCGCGAGAGTTTGAGCACGCGGTAAGCTCCCAGTCACTCAAAAACACCTGTCACTTTTCTGTGCACAGTGGTCAAGTCCTCTCTTTTTTCCAAGATCGATTGAACGGTGCCTGTGTTTCTGTTTGTTCTCAAAATTGCTGTACACCTTTATAACATGTTAAAGCTTGATTACGAAGTTAGTTTGACAAGTTAAATCGACATATAATATATAATTTCAACGTTTTGGTGCGCACCCACTTCAATTTTGCGTACATTTCGACCGAAATGTGGGTATTTTGAGCACCGAAAGACGCAGACTTGAAAACTAAACGCTGGTTTGGTAAGTATAATCCCTTCAAGGTCGTTTGATGGAAGAACAGCAAAGGTAAGGGAATATTTATGTATTAATTTTGGGTTTCTGTCGACTCCAAGATAGAGGACTCATTATGCCAATGTGGGAGCGCCGACTCCCTATTATAGCCTAGTGAACGCAAAATGTAACGTTAAAATTAAATGTAACACAGCAATTGCATTTAGAAGAAGTGTATCTTGCTATACATATGTAAAACATGCATATTTAGTCAAAGTTTATGATGTGTATTCCTTGTTAGCTGACGTTATCTGCCGGAGCTATTTCATTTCTCAGGACATTTTAGTAGCATTTTTTGAACGATGCGTAATTGTAAACAGAGATTTATGGATATATATAGCATATTATTGAAAAAAATGAATGTACTGTGTAACATGTTATATTACTGTCATCTGATGAAGATTTCAAAAGGTTAGTGAAATTTTTTTTTTTAATCCTGCGTTTGTTGATTGCATATTTTTTCCTACTTGGCTATGCTAATGAGCTATGTCTGCGGTGGTGGTTTGACATAAATATGTGCTGTTTTCGCCGTAAAACATTTTAGAAATCTGACTTGCTGGGTAGATAAACAACTTGTTTATCTTTCATTTGAGCTATTTTACTTGTTAATGTGTGGAGGTTAAATATTTTTAGGAATACTTATTGCGTTCCCTGCGCCACATTCCAGCTGGGGGGGGTGGGGGCGCGTTCCCAAATGGGAACGGGTGTCTCTAACATAGTGCCTGTGCCCAAGAACACTAAGGTAACCTGCCTAAATGGCTACCGACCAGTAGCACTCACGTCTGTAGCCTTGAAGTGCTTTGAAAAGCTGGTCATGGCTCACATCAACACCATCATCCCAGAAATCCTAGACCCACTACAATCTGATTGCCGCCCCAACAGATCCACAGATGACGCCGTCTCTATTGCAGTCCACACTGCCCTTTCTCATTTGGACAAATGGAACACCTACAGGAGAATACTATTCAATGACTACAATTCAGTCTTAAACACAATAATGCATACAAAGCTCATCAATAAGCTAAGGACCCTGGGACTAAACACCTCCCTCTGCACCTGGATTCTGGACTTCCTGACGGGCCTCCCCAAGGTAGAAAGGGTAGGTAACAACACATCCGACACGCTGAACCTCAACACAGGATCCCTCAGGGGTGCGTGCTCAGCCCCCTCCTGTACTCCCTGTTCACTCATGACTGCACGGCCAGGCACAACTCAAACACCATCATTCAATTTGCTGATGACACAACAGTGGTAGGCCTGATCACCGACAACAACGAGACAGCCTATGGGGAGGAGGTCAGAGACCTGGTCGTGTGGTGCCAGGACAACAACTTCTCCCTCAACGTGATTAAGACAAAGGAGATGATTGTGGACTACAGGAAAAAGAGGACCGAGCATGCCCCATTGTCATCGGTACTGCAGTGGGGCAGGTTGAGAGCTTCAAGTTCCGTGGTGTCCACATCACCAACAAACTTACATGGTCCAAGCACACCATGACAGTCGTGAAGCGGGCACGACAAAACCTATTCCCCCTCAGGAGACTGAAAAGATTTGGCATGGGTCCTCAAATCCTCAAAAGGTTCCACAGCTGCACCATCAAGAGCATCCTGACTGGTTGCATCACTGCCTGGTATGGCAACTGCTTGTCCTCCGACCCCAAGGCACTACAGAGGGTAGTGTGTACGGCCCAGTACATCACTTGGGTCAAGCTTCCTGCCATCCAGGACCTCTATACCAGGCGGTATCAGAGGAAGGCCCTAAAAATTGTGGAAGACTCCAGCCACCCTAGTCATAGACTATTCTCTCTGCTACCACACGACAAGTGGTATCGGAACGCCAAATCTAGGTCCAAGAGGCTTCTAAACAGCTTCTACCCCCAAGCCATAAGACTCCTGAACATCTAGTCAAGTGGCTGCCCGGATTATTTGCGTTGGCCCCCCCTCCCCTCTCCACACCACTGCCACTCTCTGTTGTCATCTATGCATAGTCACTTTAATAAATCTACCTACATGTACATATTACCTCAACTAACCGGTGCCCCCGCACATTGACCCTGTATCGGCACCTCCCTGTATATATTGTTATTTTTTACTGCTTCTCTTAAATTACTTGTTACTTTTATCTCTTATTATTATCTGTATTTTTTAAAACTGCATTGTTGGTTAGGGGCTGTTGTATTCGGCGCATGTGACTAATAAGATTTGATTTGATGTGGTAAGAGACAGAGACATATAGAGACCCATGTGGTGGTGATCAGGCCAAATGAGACAGAGACATATAGAGACCCGTGTGGTGGTGATCAGGCCAAATGAGACAGAGACATATAGAGACCCGTGTGGTGGTGATCAGGCCAAATGAGACAGAGACATATAGAGACCCGTGTGGTGGTGATCAGGCCAAATGAGACAGAGACATATAGAGACCCGTGTGGTGATGATCAGGCCAAATGAGACAGAGACATATAGAGACCCGTGTGGTGATGATCAGGCCAAATGAGACAGAGACATATAGAGACCCGTGTGGTGATGATCAGGCCAAATGAGACAGAGACATATAGAGACCCGTGTGGTGGTGATCAGGCCAAATGAGACAGAGACATATAGAGACCCGTGTGGTGGTGATCAGGCCAAATGAGACAGAGACATATAGAGACCCATGTGGTGGTGATCAGGCCAAATGAGACAGAGACATATAGAGACCCGTGTGGTGATGATCAGGCCAAATGAGACAGAGAAATATAGAGACCCGTGTGGTGGTGATCAGGCCAAATGAGACAGAGTCATATAGAGACCCGTGTGGTGGTGATCAGGCCAAATGAGACAGAGACATATAGAGACCCGTGTGGTGATGATCAGGCCAAATGAGACAGAGACATATAGAGACCCGTGTGGTGATGATCAGGCCAAATGAGACAGAGACATATAGAGACCCGTGTGGTGGTGATCAGGCCAAATGAGACAGAGACATATAGAGACCCGTGTGGTGATGATCAGGCCAAATGAGACAGAGACATATAGAGACCCGTGTGGTGGTGATCAGGCCAAATGAGACAGAGAGTAGTGGTGCTACAGCATCACTACTTCAGATCAAGGAAGTGCTTGCTAATAGTGGAACAAAGTGGAGTGAAGAGATTATTACATGACAAGAGTCTGTTTTTTATTCAGCTGATTTACATTTCTGCCATAATTGATGCAGAGGATGTTCACTAGTTTCATTCTCCTGATCTTTTTGCATGATAGTCTTTACAAAAGGAAAGACTATCCGAACCTGTAGAAAGCGAATGGACATTACAGCCTAATGTACAATTACCTCAAGGAGGTCATCAAATCATGAGTGACAAACCAAACCAGACGTACATAATAAATGTGTTGTCTCTCTGTCTTTCAGTTTGTATGGCTTTTCCCCCATCTGCATTATGCTTGCGTCTGCAGCCTGGGGAAATCTCCATGGATCCCAGGAGTATGTACAAGCAATTAGAACAATAGCATCTTTACACCCCTGCAACCAATAAACAAGCTAATGTCACCAGCACTAGGCGCTACGGCTAAGACACTTAGCATCTGGGGCAATACCCTTAGTCTGGTCCCAAATGGCACCCTATTCCCTATATAGTGCACTACTTTGACCAGAGCCCACAGGGCTCCCATAGGGCTCTGGTCAGAAGCACTATATAGGAAATAGGGTGCCATTTGGGATGCACACTTGGTTGGATTAGACAGAGGCTCTGTGCGTTTAATACCCCACCATAAAGAAGGTTTAAAGAAATGCAACATGCACTTTATTAAAAGGACTCTTAGGAAATAATATCACACATATAACCACAGAGACAACACATCGCACTTAGAACGTATATTTAAAAAGCTTCCCTGTTTAATTTGAAGCGTATATGAATATCGCTGCCGACGCTAATATTGCTTGTGTCTTGGGGGGTTTTGAGCTCTTATTGTGAATTGATATTCCACTGAACCTCGTGGCTGATAAAAATGTGTCACACAAAGTTGAAGATTGTTGAGTTGGTGAAGTCCCTTTTTATCACTCACGGTATGACCTTACCAATACACAAATTCAAAACAATGATATTCCATTCACTACTCCAATATTCTAGACATCCTAAGACTGTGGGTGACTATATCTGGAGGCATGGGGGGTTTTACTGTAAAGGGGTTATGGTGAGTATCAGTGGCCGGGCCTAAGGCCATGTCTGGAGTCTGTGACTGAGCACTTGGCCTGGGCTGTGGCTGGATAATGTGGACGAGGGCTTGGCCTGGGCTGTGGCTGGGTAATGTGGACGAGGACTTGGCCTGGGCTGTGGCTGGATAATGTGGACGAGGACTTGGCCTGGGCTGTGGCTGGGTAATGTGGACGAGGACTTGGCCTGGGCTGTGGCTGGGTAATGTGGACGTGGGCTTGGCCTGGGCTGTGGCTGGGTAATGTGGACGAGGGCTTGGCCTGGGCTGTGGCTGGATAATGTGGACGAGGGCTTGGCCTGGGCTGTGGCTGGGTAATGTGGACGAGGACTTGGCCTGGGCTGTGGCTGGGTAATGTGGACGAGGGCTTTGCTTGGGTTGTGGCTGGGTAATGTGGACAGGGGCTTGGCCTGGGCTGTGGCTGGGTAATGTGGACGAGGACTTAGCCTGGGCTGTGGCTAGGTAATGTGGACGAGGGCTTGGCTTGGGCTGTGGCTGAGTAATGTGGACGAGGGCTTAGCCGGTCGCAGCGGCAGGGGTTTGGTGGTGCTGACTGGGCAGAAGACAGGGGATCTCCTGGCCTAACTTCCAGGGCTAACCTCCAGAGGGGGAGAGGGGTAGAGAACCGAGGGAGCAATGGGAAGCCCCTCAGCCACAGGTGCAGCCTGATCCTGGGCACTTCCCAAAACTGTACCACACCAGAGGCTCACACAAGGAAGTATGTTCCATGAGTTGGCACTTTCTCTCTCTTCAAACCTAACCATGGCTTTACCAGAGAGATGAACAAGAGAAAGAAAGAGAGGGAGAGAGAGGAGCCCTAGAAACACTGGAGCCAAAATGTGTGGGACCATGTCTCAGGTCCCTGCCTGGTTGCTTGGCTTGGCTCCTTGCCCCAAAGGTTTAACAGACCTGCCCTGAAAGAGTGCCAATCCCTTCAGTGTCCAGTGTCCAGCTTCATCTTACTCGCTCCGGAAGATCTTTGTCTTTACCCCTTCCCTTTTTCTCTCTCCTCAATAGATTCCATTTGATTCTGTGTTTTATGAGAAGGTCCTTTACCCCAGGTAAATGATCCATGCAGCTGAGATAAACAGCACTGAACCAACCAATACTCAGCACCGAAGCCTACATGAAACTGGGCACATGGAGAGAAGGAGGGGAGAGAGAGAGAGAGTTGGGGTGGGAACGAAAGAGGAGAGAGATAAGTGTCAGAAGTGAGTGGGAGCTGTACAGTGTGAAAGAGGAGGAGGATAAGAGGGAGGTTGGTCAGCTGCTGTGTCCGGACAGCAGGCAGATTGGTTACATGACCCAGTGCCTAAGCTAGGGGGAGACCTGGCCAAATAGTGCTCAAAGGGCCCCTCCAGGAAAGCGCAGAATGTGACAGAGAGAGAAACAGCGTAACAGTGTAAAGAACGAGATAGCTATGTTCTCCCTACACTTCTTCATCAGAAGTGTTCTAAGATAAAACAGCTTCTGTCTGTGTGCTTTCATCAATCACCATCTGAACGTGTACTACTGCAGATAAATCGCTCCATTAGATTCCAAATATGTATGTTTGTATTTATTGTGTGTGTTCATAAGAGAGAGCATGGTCTGCACATTGACCTTGAGTAGCTCCTTAGTCTGTAGCAGTGTGGACTCACATCTGCAGTCCCACATGCTTTATTGGCATGACAGGACAATGAAACTGCCAAAGCAGTTTAACAGAAAAACTACTAATTAAAACATTTGATCCAAGTGCTGTCAGAATTTGGCATGAAAATGGCACTGAACACAATTCTAACTAATCTGTTGCCTAAACCCTAAAGACCAGCATTTTGTCTTAATGCCGATTCTAGAATATTCACACGAATATATGTCGCCAATTTGATAGAAACTAAAATACAATTTAACCCCAAAAAATGTCCATGACCCTAGGGGTTCCCAAACTTTTTCACTCAAGCCCCCCTTCCAGCATTGGGGAACACTCAAAAAATGAGGTGTTCAACAATGATTCTTCTAAGATCCTCAAAGGTCTTCGAAGAACCTTAGGGTTCTTGGCTCTGAAAATGGCCTACCAAAAGGTTCTTTCAAGAACCTCATAGGAGGTGGGGTTCATCGAGGAACCTCCTTAGTTGGCGGGGGTGCAGGCACTTAACTGAAAGTGCAGGCAATTAAATGAAAAATGTAAAGATTACTTCAGTTTAAGGTAAGGTTTGTCCTTTGTATGATCGAAATTCATATTGTTTTATATGATTCCATTTATCTTTTCATATTTGTGCAAATCTTTCTAAAACAATTCAATGGACACAAATAAATGGATATCAATAAACAAGGAGGTAAGAATATGTGGGCTATAAGAATATGTGGGCTATAAGAATATGTGGGCTATAAGAATATGTGGGCTATAAGAATATGTTGGGTGCAGATGACTGAACTGCTCACTTTTATGTCTGTGTCTGCAGGTATACAGACGAGGCATACAAAGGTATGTTGATTGGTATTGGTATGTTATGCAGATCACATGTACCATCCTCCTCCCGTACCTCTTCAATGAATATCTAATAGGCCTCTACATTATGGACAAGGTATGTGTATGAAAACCATTATCAAAACAGTTTTTTTCATTCACATTCACCACAAAAACCCAGGTATGAGTACTGTTGTGTGCATGTTTTGTTAATCATCTGTTTAAATAACTACTATTTTTTGGATTCACAGACTTCACCCTCCTTACACCTCTGATGAATATAACAAGAAACCTGCTCAATCATCATTCACTGCAAAATCATTGTGGCTATGGATACGGAGGACATCAACACATTAACATCAACATGCCAGAGGATAAACCCATTGGACTTGGGGCTCTGCTGGGAGTTTATCTCATATTTGGATATTTTTTATTCTGCTTTCCGACTAAAATCATAAACACTGAGGACTAAAATATTGTGCTTTTGATATTGTTATGCGTATTATTAAAACCCCAAAAGGTTCTTTGAGGATCCATTAAAAGGGGTTCTTTGAATAACCATTTTAAAGGGTTCTTTGAAGAACTTATAGGGGTTCAACCACAGGTTCAATTTGAAGAACCCTTAAAGGATACTCCAGGAAACTTTTATTTTTAGTGTTGAGCTAGTTGATCTGGACATTTCTGACAAGTTATAAATAGCACTAAGGTATGCAATGACTGACATGACAACAAGAAAATGGATGACACACTACCCAATTTAGAAATTGCACCTTGTGCATTCTGCTATTAAAACGTTCAAGAGTAAGTTGAAAGCTGTAATGAGTTTAATATATATATATAGTATAATTATTTCTTTATTTTAATTATGGGGGGGGGGTGCCCCCCCCTACCGACCCCTCACAGTTTGGGAACCACTGCTGTACTTGACCTATAGTTGACACTGTAATTGGTCTGCATTTTACCTTTGACCTTGACCTTTGTGCTACAGTATAGGCAAATGGTATTCTGTGCAATTAAGATCTCCTCTTGATTACAATATTATATGCATGTTTTCCTTGTGATATTCAGAGGCTGAGGGACAGTGATTTGAAGTTTGCCTAAAAATTAGCAAAATATGTCTTAAATGTAGTAAAATGTCTTAATTTGATTGAATGACGACTGTGGTACAGTAGTCAAACATTTGGCTTTAAATTTGGAACAGTTGTGTCTTTCAACTCAGGGGGGAAAAAAGCATATGAAAGAGGTCATTCTCAGCTACTGGAAAATACATTTTGGGACGTTAAGATCTGTAATCTTGATGTGCTTTCTGTAGTCATATGGGTCAAATTGACCAGTAACTTAAGCGGGCGGAGCAGATGAACCCAAGTGCAGACTCAGACGAGGAGACAGAGATAAGGTAACTAAGGTATTTATTGAACAGAGGGGGGAAGCTGGGGTGCAGGCCAGGGGAGGCTCGGGCAGGTAGCAGGAAACCAGGGACTGAGGCTGGGGGAGTGAGGGCAGGGTAAGCAGGTCCGGAGTGAAATCCAAGGGCAGGGAAGCAGGACTGATGAGACTGAGGGACTGAGGACAGGGACCAGAGACAGAGCGGACAGAACTACGGAGAGAAAATCAGCGTCAGGCAACGAAAACAGGCACAACAGTATGGAAAGATCTGTGCAGGAACAAATGGCTTGAACCGTAAACTGACTGAGCAGAGATTACGATCTGGCAGGAAGGAAGTGGCAGGGCTGAGTATTTGTAGAGGTCTCGATTATGGAACAGGTTGCAGCTGGTGGGGGTCTGCTCTGCCTCCACTCACACAATCATATGCACCCACACACAGAGAGAGAGAGGGAGAGAGCACTGGGGGAGTGGCGGCAGGTTAAGGAGACACATGATGATAAGTATAGGGCTTGGCAGGGGCAGATGTAACAGTAGCATAACTCATGTAGCCTTTTCGAAACACAAGGGAAGGGTTAAATCCCTGCACATATCCAATCACATTGTCTCTCCATCTCACCCTCTCTCATCCTCTGTCTGACTCTGAGAGGGCGAGAATTGAGAGTGTTCCCACAGGACCCTGGAGGTGTGGGGTGAGACAGAGCGTAGCATGCCAGTGAAAGATCCAGGTCTTGGACACTTCAACTGCTCTGGAGAGGAACTCTCCAGGCACGGAGCACGGAACCCCAGAATGCTGCTCTCTACTTCCTGGCCAGGAACATAGTTGGGAAACAAGAAACTGAATACGCTTACTGATTCCAGGAGAGAGGAGTGCAGAACAACTCTCCTTGACTTCAAATAATAAAAAGAGGAGAGGAGAGGACAGGCGGATCATAAAGAAGTGTGTGGGGAATTGCCCGGGCTGTTTGCTAAGAGGCCCGGTGCTGTCCAAGAAGAACTGCTCCCCTCTCGCAGGCTGAGGCTGGGGCCTAGTCTGCCAGGAAAAATATTGGTTCTGAATGAGGGGATGCAGTACTAGCAGGTCTCTAGATAGTGCTCTCTCCGCCATATTGGATCATCTCATGTGTTGCGTACAATATTGATATGCAGCTGGCTTTTACTGTTTACCTGCGGTACTGTTCCAGATTCTACACTTAACCCATGCTAGCCTCTACACATGTTTTATAGATTACTATATCAGATTAACAGTCAACTAAATCGCTTCACATGATCCTTGATTTGAAACAGGACAAACTCCCATACACTACACATACCATATAATGCATCACCAATTGATTTTGTTTCAGTAATGATATACTATCCATGTTCAGCATGCCAGATTACAACATTTTGACAGTAGCTTCCATCCTTGTATTACAAACAAACAAACAGAAACAAGACAGTCTCATCAGAGTATCTTCAACAGATGGGCCTGTTTAGTCACTCCAAGGCCCATACGTCTGCAGATCTCTTTCCAGTGAGCACTTTGACGCAGCAGCATAATACCAGGATCAACACAAGCCTTGCAGGCACACAAGTGGAGGAAGAGGAAACAGAGCTAGAGAGAGCCGGGGAGAGGTAGTAGGAGCGGAGCGTTGGCAGAGTGCTGCAATGTTTTCACAGCACATTACGTTTGAGTACACATCAAACACGCCACGTGCCGCTCTTTGATTGTCTCTGGCGGGACCCGTTTCTGACAGGTGTTAGACAAGGTCCCTTGGTAATGGAGCTAGCACCGAGCTAGCTAGCTACGACGACGCTGGAAATACACACTGGTAATGACACATCACATAGTTTCCAGAGGCGGAGATGACAGGGACCTCTCCGACGAGTGTGTTTGAGTTGAGTTAAAGTTGCAGGAGGCAACGCCATTGATATGCCAGTTATATCATAATCCGGTAATTGCAGCAATATCACGGTGTCAAGTTTTTAACGAGCACACTTGAGTAGGTTCCCTCAAGTGGCTGACTCGGCTTGCACAGGCTTGAATGCAACAACCGTGGAACTTTACTGCCACTCAGTACTGTTCGAAAACCTAAATAAAAGTCATATTGTATTATCCTCAATCCCTCCTTATGATAGGACTGTTGAATGAATGAATAGAGGCATGAATGAATAATTATTGTCCTTCAAGATGAAAGCATATTGCCTTACCTCATCATTTGCCCACCAACCCTTTTAAACTCCTACACTACACTAAGCCTGTTAACCATCCACTGCAGATACTGTCCAGAGCTAACCTCATGAAGTACTCTTTGAGTCTATTTTTAGCCATACAGTTCATCTAATGGGAAGGATTTCCAACCAATTGATGACTTCTTTCATCACAAGCCTTTCCAAGCCTTCATCAGCAGTGACCACATAGTGGTGGTAACCCAGGCAGCAGCTATCTTTTAATTAACAAATATAACCTCACTCTGGTGGCCACATGCCTATAGTCTCTAATAGTCTCCAGAGGACACATCCCCCCCCATCTCCAACCACAGTGTGCAGTGCAGTCAGTGGGGAGTCAGTGGGTAGTCAGTGGGTAGTCAGTGGGGAGTCAGTGGGGAGTCAGTGAGGAGCCAGTGGGGAATCAGTGGGGAGTCAGTGGGGAGTCAGTGAGGAGTCAGTGGGTAGTCAGTGGGGAGTCAGTGAGGAGTCAGTGGGGAGTCAGTGGGGAGTCAGTGAGGAGTCAGTGGGGAGTCAGTGAGGAGTCAGTAGGTAGTCAGTGGGGAGTCAGTGAGGAGTCAGTGGGTAGTCAGTGGGTAGTCAGTGGGTAGTCAGTGGGGAGTCAGTGAGGAGTCAGTGGGTAGTCAGTGGGTAGTCAGTGGGGAGTCAGTGGGTAGTCAGTGAGGAGTCAGTGGGTAGTCAGTGGGTAGTCAGTGGGTAGTCAGTGAGGATTCAGTGGGTAGTCAGTGGGGAGTCAGTGAGGAGTCAGTGGGTAGTCAGTGGGGAGTCAGTGGGTAGTCAGTGGGTAGTCAGTGAGGAGTCAGTGAGGAGTCAGTGAGGAGTCAGTGGGTAGTCAGTGGGGAGTCAGTGAGGAGTCAGTGAGGAGTCAGTGAGGAGTCAGTGGGTAGTCAGTGGGTAGTCAGTGAGGAGTCAGTGAGGAGTCAGTGGGTAGTCAGTGGGGAGTCAGTGGGTAGTCAGTGAGGAGTCAGTGAGGAGTCAGTGAGGAGTCAGTGGGTAGTCAGTGGGTAGTCAGTGAGGAGTCAGTGAGGAGTCAGTGGGTAGTCAGTGGGGAGTCAGTGAGGAGTCAGTGAGGAGTCAGTGGGTAGTCAGTGGGGAGTCAGTGGGTAGTCAGTGGGTAGTCAGTGAGGAGTCAGTGAGGAGTCAGTGGGTAGTCAGTGGGGAGTCAGTGGGTAGTCAGTGGGTAGTCAGTGGGGAGTCAGTGGGTAGTCAGTGGGGAGTCAGTGGGTAGTCAGTGGGGAGTCAGTGGGGAGTCAGTGGGGAGGGGGAGTAGTACCATGTGGAGACTGCTTTAATCGCATCGCCCCTTCCGCTAGAATAACTCAGAGTACTTTCTTGGCAAACGCGTCCAAGGATCAGAGGTTACTGCATGGTCGATCCTGCTGCGCAGTCCTTTCCATTCTGATTCAATCAATCTTTATTCCATCCACCGCCAAAATCAATTGTACTCCACCAGAGGGGCTGGGCAGGGATGCTTGGTTAAGCCACGGGGAGGGACCGAGTCAGCCAGGGTCCTTCACTCAGACTGGCAGCAGAGGCCAACTCCCAATACTCTCAAATTACTTCCTTACTATGGCTCCTGACCCTCCTCTTATAGACCATTGATCTGGAAGGGATGCAAAGGAGAAAACATCTTAGTCTTATCATGGTACTCCTCCATACTTTTCCATTTTGTATTTACCTATCCATTCCTTTCAGACCAGTGGCTGTAAAGTGAAGGAGAGTTGGAAAGGAAAGGAGACTACTGGCTGGATGCTCACAGAACGAGGAGAGGGGTCAGAGGACTGCTAATATGGAGACAGTGAGTAAATGATCTGGTTGGCAAGCCCATCCATCAAGTTAATTCCCTCCCCCTCCCCCAACCATCCCCCTGTTGATTGGCTAATAAACATCAAGGGAGTAGCTCAGTGGTCCGCCCATTGTTAAGGTCATCTGATTTGTTGTGTGGTTAGGCCAAGAAATCTGTTTCATCTTTTTAAAATTCTGATGGTCCTATTTCAGTTTGATTTATTGAGCTGTATTGTAGATTGTATTGTAGTGTATTGCATATTGTATTGTAGATTGTATTGTAGTGTAATGCATATTGTATTGTAGATTGTATTGCAGTGTATTGTATATTGTACGGTAGATTGCATTGTAGTGTATTAGATACTGTATTGTAGATTGTATTGTAGTGTATTGCATACTGTAATGTAGATTGTATTGTAGTTCAATGCATATTACATTTACATTTTACATTTAAGTCATTTAGCAGACGCTCTTATCCAGAGCGACTTACAAATTGGTGCATTCACCTTATGGCATCCAGTGGAACAGTCACTTTACAATAGTTCCTTAAATTCCTTAAAGAGGTGGGGTTTCAGGTGTCTCCGGAAGGTGGTGATTGACTCCGCTGTCCTGGCGTCGTGAGGGAGTTTGTTCCACCATTGGGGGGCCAGAGCAGCAAACAGTTTTGACTGGGCTGAGCGGGAACTGTACTTCCTCAGTGGTAGGGAGGCGAGCAGGCCAGAGGTGGTTCTTAGGTTCTTAGCGCTCTGGGAGGAGGACACAATGGAGTTGTCAACCGTGATGGCGAGATCATGGAAGGGGCAGTCCTTCCCCGGGAGGAAGAGCAGCTCTGTCTTGCCGAGGTTCAGCTTGAGGTGGTGATCCGTCATCCACACTGATATGTCTGCCAGACATGCAGAGATGCGATTCGCCACCTGGTCATCAGAAGGGGGAAAGGAGAAGATTAATTGTGTGTCGTCTGCATAGCAATGATAGGAGAGACCATGTGAGGTTATGACAGAGCCAAGTGACTTGGTGTATAGCGAGAATAGGAGAGGGCCTAGAACAGAGCCCTGGGGGACACCAGTGGTGAGAGCGCGTGGTGAGGAGACAGATTCTCGCCACGCCATCTGGTAGGAGCGACCTGTCAGGTAGGACGCAATCCAAGCGTGGGCCGCGCCGGAGATGCCCAACTTGGAGAGGGTGGAGAGGAGGATCTGATGGTTCACAGTATCGAAGGCAGCCGATAGGTCTAGAAGGATGAGAGCAGAGGAGAGAGAGTTAGCTTTAGCAGTGCGGAGCGCCTCCGTGATACAGAGAAGAGCAGTCTCAGTTGAATGACTGGTCTTGAAACCTGACTGATTTGGATCAAGAAGGTCATTCAGAGAGAGATAGCGGGAGAGCTGGCCAAGGACGGCACGTTCAAGAGTTTTGGAGAGAAAAGAAAGAAGGGATACTGGTCTGTAGTTGTTGACATCAGAGGGATCGAGTGTAGGTTTTTTCAGAAGGGGTGCAACTCTCGCTCTCTTGAAGACGGAAGGGACGTAGCCAGCGGTCAGGGATGAGTTGATGAGCGAGGTGAGGTAAGGGAGAAGGTCTCCGGAAATGGTCTGGAGAAGAGAGGAGGGGATAGGGTCAAGCGGGCAGGTTGTTGGGCGGCCGGCCGTCACAAGACGCGAGATTTCATCTGGAGAGAGAGGGGAGAAAGAGGTCAGAGCACAGGGTAGGGCAGTGTGAACAGAACCAGCGGTGTCGTTTGACTTAGCAAACAAGGATCGGATGTCGTCGACCTTCTTTTCAAAATGGTTGACGAAGTCATCTGCAGAGAGGGAGGGGGGGAGGGGGAGGAGGATTCAGGAGGGAGGAGAAGGTGGCAAAGAGCTTCCTAGGGTTAGAGGCAGATGCTTGGAATTTAGAGTGGTAGAAAGTGGCTTTAGCAACAGAGACAGAGGAGGAAAATGTAGAGAGGAGGGAGTGAAAGGATGCCAGGTCCGCAGGGAGGCGAGTTTTCCTCCATTTCCGCTCGGCTGCCCGGAGCCCTGTTCTGTGAGCTCGCAATGAGTTGTCGAGCCACGGAGCGGGAGGGGAGGACCGAGCCGGCCTGGAGGATAGGGGACATAGAGAGTCAAAGGATGCAGAAAGGGAGGAGAGGAGGGTTGAGGAGGCAGAATCAGGAGATAGGTTGGAGAAGGTTTGAGCAGAGGGAAGAGATGATAGGATGGAAGAGGAGAGAGTAGCGGGGGAGAGAGAGCGAAGGTTGGGACGGCGCGATACCATCCGAGTAGGGGCAGTGGGGGAGGTGTTGGATGAGAGCGAGAGGGAAAAGGATACAAGGTAGTGGTCGGAGACTTGGAGGGGAGTTGCAATGAGGTTAGTGGAAGAACAGCATCTAGTAAAGATGAGGTCGAGCGTATTGCCTGCCTTGTGAGTAGGGGGAAGGTGAGAGGGTGAGGTCAAAAGAGGAGAGGAGTGGAAAGAAGGAGGCAGAGAGGAATGAGTCAAAGGTAGACGTGGGGAGGTTAAAGTCGCCCAGAACTGTGAGAGGTGAGCCGTCCTCAGGAAAGGAGCTTATCAAGGCATCAAGCTCATTGATGAACTCTCCGAGGGAACCTGGAGGGCGATAAATGATAAGGATGTTAAGCTTGAAAGGGCTGGTAACTGTGACAGCATGGAATTCAAAGGAGGCGATAGACAGATGGGTAAGGGAAGAAAGAGAGAATGACCACTTGGGAGAGATGAGGATCCCGGTGCCACCACCCCGCTGACCAGAAGCTCTCGGGGTGTGCGAGAACACGTGGGCGGACGAAGAGAGAGCAGTAGGAGTAGCAGTGTTGTCTGTGGTGATCCATGTTTCCGTCAGTGCCAAGAAGTCGAGGGACTGGAGGGAGGCATAGGCTGAGATGAACTCTGCCTTGTTGGCCGCAGATCGGCAGTTTCAGAGGCTACCGGAGACCTGGAACTCCACGTGGGTCGTGCGCGCTGGGACCACCAGATTAGGGTGGCCACGGCCACGCGGTGTGGAGCGTTTGTATGGTCTGTGCAGAGAGGAGAGAACAGGGATAGACAGACACATAGTTGACAGGCTACAGAAGAGGATACGCTAATGCAAAGGAGATTGGAATGACAAGTGGACTACACGTCTCGAATGTTCAGAAAGTTAAGCTTACGTAGCAAGAATCTTATTGACTAAAATGATTAAAATGATACAGTACTGCTGAAGTAGGCTAGCTGGCAGTGGCTGCGTTGTTGACTTTGTAGGCTAGCTGGCAGTTGCTGCGTTGTTGACACTACACTAATCAAGTCGTTCCGTTCAGTGTAATAGTTTCAACAGTGCTGCTATTCGGGGGCTAGCTGGCTAGCTAGCAGTGTTGTTTACGTTACGTTGCGTTAAAAGAACGACAATAGTTGGCTAGCTAACCTAGAAAATCGCTCCAGACTACACAATTATCTTTGATACAAAGACGGCTATGTAGCTAGCTAAGTAGCTAGCTACGATCAAACAAATCAAACCGTTGTACTGTAATGACATGAAATGAAAATGTGATACTACCTGTGAATGCGACCGGGTTGTTGAGTTCTATTCAGTAGACGTTGGCTAGCTGTTGGCTAGCTGTCGGCTAGCTGTTGGCTAGCTGTTGGCTAGCTGTTGGCTAGCTAGCAGAGTCTCCTACGTTAAGGACGACAAATAGCTGGCTAGCTAACCTCGGTAAATTAAGATAATCACTCTAAGACTACACACTCTAAACTACACAATTATCTTGGATACGAAGACAGCAAAGACAGCTATGTAGCTAGCTAACACTACACTAATCAAGTCGTTCAGTTGAGTGTAATAGTTTCTACAGTGCTACAGTGCTGCTAATCGGTGGACGTTTGCTAGCAGGCTAGCTGCTGGGCAGAGCAGTGAAGTGAAGACTACGTTAGGACGACGAAATACGATAATTACGCAATTATCTTTGATACAAAGACGGCTATGTAGCTAGCTAAGAAGAAATTGCTAAGATTAGACAAATCAAACCGTTGTACTATAATGAAATGTAATGAAAAGTTATACTACCTGCGGAGCGAAGTGCCGATGCGACCGCAATCTATTGTAGATTGTATTGTAGTGTATTGCATACTGTATTGTAGATTGTATTGTAGTGTATTGCATACTGTATTGTAGATTGTATTGTAGTGTATTGCATACTGTATTGTAGATTGTATTGTAGTTCAATGCATATTCTATTGTAGATTGTATTGTAGTGTATTGCATACTGTATTGTAGATTGTATTGTAGTTCAATGCATATTCTATTGTAGATTGTATTGTAGTGTATTGCATACTGTATAGTAGATTGTATTGTAGTTCAATGCATATTCTATTGTAGATTGTATTGTAGTATATTGCATATTGTATTGCATGTTGTATTGTAGATTGTGTTAAGTATAATATTTTCCATTTCTTTACTAGTCTGATATTCAACAGTAAATGTGCCGTTCCAAACTCCATAGAACCCTGCTCCACACACTTCCGACAGTATAGAATACAAACCCCATTGTCATTCAGCCCCAGTCTCAGGACTCATACATAATACCTATACATCTTCTGGGATTGAAAGCCGACAAACCTGAGGTTCAACCCCATTCAGAAGCTCAGAAGCTCCACTCCTCCCTCACCTTGCTCTTTCCACCCAGGCTAGATGTGGACACTGGCAGCTGAACAAATATGAGGCCAGTTTAATGAGCTCTATAAGAGAGCTGGAAGTGGCTGGTCTCCATGTTCTAACGCAGAGGAGTTATGGGACTACATGGGCCTCGTAAGATCTCCTGCCCAGACAGGACCTCCTGCCCTGTCTGGGCTCCACCTCTGGGTCTTTGGATGTCCAGATGAATGGTGAATGAATGGATCATGATACTCTACCGGTATGTGGTAGTGTATGTTGTTTATAGTGTGTTGAGCTAGGTGACTGGGAATGAGTAAATGGTTTGGTGACTGGGAATGAGTAAATGGTTTGGTGACTGGGAATGAGTAAATGGTTTGGTGACTGGGAATGAGTAAATGGTTTGGTGACTGGGAATGAGTAAATGGTTTGGTGACTGGGAATGAGTAAATGGTTTGGTGACTGGGAATGAGTAACATACCTTGAACTCTCTGTCTGTCCTCTGTCTGTCCAGCAGTCTGTCCAAAATCTGTCTTACCTACTACCTCTCTTTACATCTCTTTCCAAATGTCTCTCTCCTTCTCTCTCAACCAAGCAGAGGAGTCTCTTCCAGGCAGGCTACTGACTGGCCCCAGTCCCTCGGTTGAGCTGATTTTCCAGCAGCTAGCGAGCCATCCCCCAGAGAGCAGATAGAGGAGGCTGACTGGCCTTAGCCCTGGCCCTGCTCCAACACAAACACAGAGCCTTGAATCCTCATCACCCAGCCTCACACACACAGCCTCAGCCAGAACATTGCCTCTACTGTGAGAGAAGGGAGGATGAGGGGAAGAGAGGAGGAGGGGATTAGAGTTGGATTCTTGATTAGGATACCTTAATGAGACTATCCTGTCACATTGCATGTGGGCCCCAGTCTAAGCACTACTATTCTGACACGGCTCTTTAGTAACAATGAGAAGGAAAGGGACCATACGTTTAGGAGCCGCTGAGCTTCTTTGAAATATGCCATATCTCTCTTCAGTTCTCTAAATGTGCTGAACTAGCCTCGTGATTATGTGTCTGTCAGATATAAACAACTTGTTAGGGAGTAATTCATTAAGCATATGAGTAATGTAGTCACAATGGGTATTATAAAAAGTAACTCAATCTAATGGAACATTATTCATTTGTGTAGAATAGATATTCCTCAAGTATGTTATTTATGTCAATAGAAGACACTCAAGTCACTCATTATGACACATTCATTGAACCACATTTTCTAACAGAGACCTAAAATGTAAACAGACAAGGCACCAGTACACAATCTGGAATTCCAACCACTTGAAATATAATAATAGGCCCACACGTTCAAGCAATTACTCAAATATTCCAAGTGTGGAATTGTAGACGGATAATTTGGCCCCATTGATTTCCCCTTCCTGAGTCTAAATGCAGAATGCCTCCCTCCAGTGAATGGTTACAGTGTGTGTGTGTGTGTGTGTGTGTGTGTGTGTGTGTGTGTGTGTGTGTGTGTGTGTGTGTGTGTGTGTGTGTGTGTGTGTGTGTGTGTGTGTGTGTGTGTGTGTGTGTGTGTGTGTGTGTGTGTGTGTGTGTGTGTGTGTGTGTGTGTGTGTGTGTGTGTGTGTGTGTGTGTCAGTGAGTAGGTTGGGTGGGACTGTACAGGTTCACTGACAACTGGAAATGGTTGTGGCTAAAGGTGTGGCTGCAGTGGATGGTAACTGTGCTAGGTGGTTGCCGTGCTAATGAAACTTCCAATATAACCTCAATCCAATGACCAATCTGTCAATATATACTTCCTGTTGTATGTTATACCAAGACAGACAGAGAAAGAAACCACAATAATGAGTCTATCGGCCTCTATATGTGTTTAATGTAATCATAAATGAAATGACATACAATTAGATGAAATATAATTTCACCGTTGAGAGCAGTTAGGGTGGATGGGATGGTTATATATCCTCTTGACTGTAACCACTGCACCAAACGTCAGCTATTGTTTCTGGCATTGGAGGGAGCGGGTTCCGTCCCAAACAAACCCTGAGATGCAAGACAAACAGAATTAAATGAAAAGGGGTACCCAGGGTAATTGCTCATTTGTAA
This sequence comes from Oncorhynchus gorbuscha, assembly GCF_021184085.1. NCBI lineage: Eukaryota > Metazoa > Chordata > Actinopteri > Salmoniformes > Salmonidae > Oncorhynchus > Oncorhynchus gorbuscha. The sequence continues at coordinate 21,798,626 of NC_060177.1, forward strand.
CCCAAAGCCTGGCTCTCCCCTTGGGTGTATTGGTACAGTGTGGTGTGATGTTCTGTGGACTGTATGGCTGGGCCCCAGTGTGGTGGGGTGTTCTGTAGACTGTATGGCGGGGCCCCAGCGTGGTGGGGTGTTCTGTGCACTGTATGGCCAGGCCCCAGCGTGGTGGGGTGCTCTAGTCTGAGCCACACTACACCCTCCCTGACCTGGCTCCAGGGATTGACTGCTTGATTTGAAGGGTGAGCCCTTGCTTGTTCCTCTCTCTTGTTCCTCCCCTCGACCCTACTCCACTCTCCTGGTTCTTCGCTCCACCCTTCTCCCCTCTCTTGGGCTGGGGTATGTGAGCAGTGCCAAGCCACTGTCAACAGAGGAGCTTCTCTCTGAATGTAGCTACTGTGTCTATATCTCCCTCAGACTCTATGTCTCTCTGAATGTAGCTAATGTCTGTCTATATCTCCCTCAGACTCTCTGTCTCCCTGAATGTAGCTACTGTCTGTCTATATCTCCCTCAGACTCTATGTCTCTCTGAAAGTAGCTACTGTCTGTCTATATCGCCCTCAGACTCTGAGTTTGCCAAAAGGCACCTAAAGGACTCTCAGATCATGAGAAACAAGATTCTCTGGTCTGATGAAACCAAGATTGAACTCTTTGGCCTGAATGCCAAGCGTCACGTCTGGAGGAAACCTGGCACCATCCCTACGGTGAAGCATGGTGATGGCAGCATCATGCTTTGGTGATGTTTTTCAGTGGCAGGGCCTGGGAGACTAGCTTGGATCAAGCGGAAAGATGAACGGAGCAAAGTACAGGGAGATCCTTGGTGAAAACATGCTCCAGATCGCTCAGGAAGGTTCTCCTTCCAACAGGACACCGACCCTAAGCACAGAACCACGACAATGCAGGAGTAGCTTCGCGACAAATCTCTGAATGTCCTTGAGTGGCCCAGCCAAAGCCTTTACATGAAACCGATTGAACATCTCTGGAGAGACATGAAAATAACTGTGATTGAGAGGATCTGCAGAGAATAATGGGATAAACTCCCCAAATACAGGTGTGCCAAGCTTGTAGCATTATACCCAAAAATCGCTGTAATCGCTGCCAAAGGTGCTGTCACGCCTTGGTCTTAGTATTTTGTGTTTTCTTCAATTATTTGTTCAGGCCAGGGTGTGACATGGGGTTATTGTATTGTCTTATTGGGGATTTGTAGGCATTGGGATTGTGGTTGATTAGGGGTGTGTCTAGTTAGGCTTGGCTGCCTGAGGCGGTTCTCAATCAGAGTCAGGTGATTCTTGTTGTCTCTGATGGGGAACCGTATTTAGGTAGCGTGGGTTTCACTGTGTATTTCGTGGGTGATTGTTCCTGTCTCTGTGTAGTTTCACCAGATAGGCTGTAATAGGTTTCACGTTCCGTTTGTTGTTTTTTGTATTTGTTTAGTTATTTCATGTGTCACTTTTTTCATTAAAGTCATGAGTAACCACCACGCTGCATTTCGGTCCGACTCTCTTTCTACAAACGAAGAACGCCGTTACAGGTGCTTCAACATAGGCAACCAAAGGTGCTTCAACAAAGTACTGAGTAAAGGGTCTGAATACTTATTTAAATGTGATATTTAAGTTTTTATTTTTAATACATTTTTTTTTAATTGCTTTGTCAATATAGGGTATTGTGTGTAGATTGAAACATTTAATCCATTTTAGAATAAAGCTGTTACATAACAAAAATGTGGAAAAAGTCAAGGCGTCTGAATACATTTCGAATGCACTGTATCTATATCAGACTCTCTCTCTCTTTTTATTTCTCTATTTGGTTAGGTCAGGGTGTGATTTGGGTGGGCATTCTATGTTTTCTATTTCTTTTTTTTGGCCGGGTATGGATCCCAATCAGAGACAGTTGTCTATCGTTGTCTCTGACTGGGAATCATACTTAGGTATCCTTTTCCCTCCTGTGTTTGTGGGTAATTATTTATTTTCTGTGAGTGTTTGTGTGCGCCACGGTTGCGTCATGTTCGGTTTCTGTTTACCTGTTTCTTTGTGAAGGTTTCACTTCATTAAAGATGTGGAATTAAATGCCTTGGCTTATTTATGACAGGGAGTTCGAAGACAGCGAGCGTGATGCTCTCCCTCTGCAGTATGCTGTACTCCTACATTCAACATCCCAAATCCATTCCTAGACTACAGCTACATTCATTTACTACCACACCACTGTTACAGGTCAAGGATTTGTACTAGTTTAGATAGAGGGATGTCAACCTCCTCTACCTTACCATAGACATTGAGTATTCCCTAAATAATGAAGAGTCAAGGTCATTTTGGTTGTTCATATAGTTGAACACCCTCACTGTGCTGATGTGTAACTTCTCCATCTAAGACAGTGAAGGAAATGACTGGTTTGGACCAGAAATGTATCTCTTTTCCTCCAGCAAGGCCGTTGGTAAAACAGAAGGCCCCCTGGAGGTCAGAGAGGCACACACTGCTCCAAGGGCAACAGAGAGTGGGGGAGCAATGTGTGGGCTGTGAAGGGGAGAGGGCCACACCCTGGCCCCCATCCAGCAACAGATAGGTCTGGGGCCAGTAGAGAGAGAAAGAAAGAGAGAGGATGGGGTAAGTGTGGACTGGGGAAGCAGCTACTTCTCCCAGGATGTGCAACGGTTTCAGTGCTCAACATCTTGGACATTTACTAATATCAATGATAACCTTAACTAGGTTTGTCACACCATAAAGATCATCTTGCTTCTGATAAAATGATTTATCTGGATGGCCTCAATGACAATCTATCGTAAATCAAATTTAAATGTATGTCATTGTACCAACTGTGGGCTCCCCTATTGGTGGAAGCTGAACATGCTTCTGTTCCTCCAGAGTCCCTCAGCTTCAAAGTGAGAAATCATTATTCCATCCTGACCTTTGCCTAATTAGAGATAATTAACTAATAAAGGGCCCCGCGAGACCACAGAGCTGCATGGAACAGAGATAGAGAGTGAAAGAGATTGAGAGAGAGAGAGAGAGAGAGAGAGAGAGAGAGAGAGAGAGAGAGAGAGAGAGAGAGAGAGAGAGAGAGAGAGAGAGAGAGAGAGAGAGTGAGAGAGAGAGTTAGACCCAAGACACTGAGTTCAATAGGATAATGGAGAGCACAGATAACTAATTCACTGAATAACCCGAGACGTTAGAACATCAGAGTGTATGGTGACAAAATTTTAAAGGGATGACAAAATAATCAATGGAGAGAAAGAGAGGGAGGAGAGGAATCTTCCTGGATAGATTTTATGCCCCATAGCTCTAGTGCATCACATCTTTGATAAAAGATCCTCTCTTCTCCATGGAGGATCCCAGAGTAGAGGAGAAATGTCCATTGCTCTGAGAACCACTGTCTGAGTTAAAATAGGAATTGGGGATTTGGCTGATGAGTTGTCTCTCTAACAAACTGGGCTAATTAACAACACATAGCTACATAGTCTCCATAGCTAAGCTCCCTTCATTCACTCATAGAGTTGAGTCCTCCCAGGAGTGAAGACCTTAACAAACAGGTTTAATAGTCCAGACCTTCATAATCTTAACCTCCTCCCTCCTAGTCCAGTGGGACTGTTCAGTCTGTTCAGAGCATTGACCACAGAGCAAATATGAGTAATTTGTATACTCTTCTACTGGGAGTCATAACAACTACACGGGGAGGATTTACTTTATTTAATTACTGTTGATACATATCTAAGGAAAACACATGCTGAGACAGAGAGAGAGAAAGAGGGATGGAGGGAGAGAGAAACAGAGAGAGCGAGAGCGAGAGCGAGAGCGAGAGAGAGAGAGAGAGAGAGAGAGAGAGAGAGAGAGAGAGAGAGAGAGAGAGAGAGAGAGAGAGAGAGAGAGAGAGAGAGAGAGAGAGAGATTGATTCGAAGTTATCTATCCCAGGCTTTAGCGGTTAGAGACCTCAGTAGAGAGACTGAGGCAATCACACAGCTTTCAAAATGCTCCCAGCAAATTTACTCACATGGAAAATGAGGCAGAGACGCCATTCTGTCCCCCTAAAGACTTAAAGATATATGAATGCTTTTGCAATTACTATGGGTCAAGTCCTGAACTGAGATAGCCGTACATACCTACACTTTTGGGTGCAATTCAGCCCCTATCATTTGTATTTAACTGCCTTTATTGCTATAAGATGTTGACAATGACTAAGTGCTTACCATGTTTTTTGCTGATAATATCAAGGTAATAGAGACTGTCCAATAAAATACTTGAGATAAATTCCACAGCACATCAACATGCCTGAAAAGAGAGAAGGGGTAGAATAGAAGTCTAATTAGGTGATATCTGCTAATGCCAGAGATTGTGTGATGTTGGTGTGCCTGCTTGAGTGTGTTTGCGAGTGTGTGCGTGTTGTGTTTGTGCATGTGTGTGTGCGTGCATGTGTTGGTGGGTGTGTGAGAGAGAGTGTGTGCGTGCGTGTGTACTAAGTGATATATGAGCTGTGGTGTGGTTGAGAGAGCTCCGTCGACAGCTGCTCACTGCCATTCACACCTGAGAGGGCCCGTGTCCTGATGAGAATTAATGTACTCTGACATCCTCTGGGTCTCCCCCGGCCCCCAGAGGCCCTAATGAAGAAATACAACCTTGCCACAGAGGAGGGGGACACAGCAGAGGGGCCCCACGGGCCTACAGAGAGAGAGGGCAGAGAGAGAGTGGGGAGAAGAGAGGGGAGAGGAGAGGACTGGGAGAAAGGAGAGAGGAGAGGGTAGGGACACAGTGGAGAAGAGGGTAGGGAGAGAGGGGGAGAAGACAGGGGAGAGGAGAGGAGAGGGCTGGGAGAGAGGGGAGAGGAGAGGGTAGGGACACAGTGGAGAAGAGGGTAGGGAGAGAGGGGGAGAAGACAGGGGAGAGGAGAGGGCTGGGAGAGAGGGGAGAGGAGAGGGTAGGGACACAGTGGAGAAGAGGGTAGGGAGAGAGGGGGAGAAGACAGGGGAGAGGAGAAAGGGCTGGGAGAGAGGGGGGGGAGAGGGTAGGGACACAGTGGAGAAGAGGGTAGGGACACAGTGGAGAAGAGGGTAGGGAGAGAGGGGGAGAAGACAGGGCAGTAAAAGAGGTGACCTGCGAGCATAGGGAGAGACGGAGAGGAGAAAAGAGAGTGTAGTGAGAGAAGAGAGTATAATAAGAGTGCAGGGAGTGAGTGAAGAGTAGAAGGCAGGAGGAGTGAGGCAGGAGGAGTGAGGCAGGAGGAGTGAGGCAGGAAATAGGGAAGAGAGGGAAGGGTGAAAGTGTAAAAGAGAGGAGAGGGAGAGAGGAGAGGGAGAGAGGAGAGGGAGAGAGGAGAGGGGGAGAGGAGAGGGAGAGAGGAGAGGGAGAGATGAGAGGGAGAGGGAGAGAGGAGAGGGAGAGATGAGAGGGAGAGAGGAGAGGGAGAGGAGGAGAGACATGTAACTCATGTGAAGAGATCCAGATACTATACAGGTGTGGACATGGTTTTCCACTTGATGGTGTTTGCTTATTTCTATCTTCTGAAAAATGAATCACAATGCAGCTTTACCTTAGTTTTGTTTACGTTTTCGCGTCTCTTTACATAGACATAATGGAAGTATATCATTTCCTGTCCTGGGAGGCTGTTTTTATCGAGCCTCATTAAAAAACAACAATACATCATTTGTCACAGAACACCTGAGACTGAATATGTGACCATAAATAGGAACACGGGTGACACTACTACCCCTCTGCCGGCCAATAGAGGAGTCGTGGGTGGTCAGGGGGGCGAGGAGAACCTCTCAGAATCAGCCATGTTCTAATTGGGAGGGTCACACATGGAGTGGTCACAGGGCCTGTGTATCGGGACCCCTCGTTTGTCATTAGATAAGAACCATACCAGTTTGGGAGTCTCAAGTAATGTTTTCACAACACCAATTAAAATATGTCTAGCGCAGGGGAGGATATCATTTGAATGGCAAAATATCACTTAAGAGACAGATGGTAAATGTAAATGGTGATGTTGTGCATATGACTGTCCCAATCTCTCAATAGGCCACAGATTCAGGGCAGGAAGAAAAAAACAGTACTATAGTGCTTCAACCTCAACCCCTCCTCTCTCTCCCTACTTCCCTCTCTCTCTCTCCCTCCCTGCTGTTCACACCCACCCACATCCTTCCCTCAGTCTGTTAGTCTCAAACAAAGAGCAGCATATCAAGTTTCTAGCGCCCGACCAGCATGGTCACTTTCACCTAATCTGACTGAGGGGAGGAGGATGGAGGACAGGGGAGATGTGGAATCATTATGGGGAGAGAGAGAGAGAGAGAGAGAGAGAGAGAGAGAGAGAGAGAGAGAGAGAGAGAGAGAGAGAGAGAGAGAGAGAGAGAGAGAGAGAGAGAGAGAGAGGGAGAAAGAGAGAGATGTAGGGAGAGAGATGTAGGGAGAGAGATGTAGGGAGAGATGTAGGGAGAGAGATGAGGAGAGAGATGTAGGGAGAGAGATGTAGGGAGAGAGATGTAGGGAGAGAGATGAGGGAGAAAGATGTAGGGAGAAAGATGAGGGAGAGAGATGTAGGGAGAGAGATGTAGGGAGAAAGATGTAGAAAGATGTAGGGAGAGAGATGTAGGAGAGAGATGAGGGAGAAAGATGTAGGGAGAGAGATGTAGGGAGAGAGATGTAGGGAGAGAGATGTAGGGAGAAAGATGTAGGGAGGAGATGTAGGGAGAAAGATGTAGGGAGAGAGATGTAGGGAGAGAGATGTAGGGAGAGAGATGTAGGGAAGATGTAGGGAGAAAGATGTAGGGAGAGAGATGTAGGGAGAGAGATGTAGGGAGAGAGATGTAGGGAGAAAGATGTAGGGAGAGAGATGTAGGGAGAAAGATGTAGGGAGAAAGATGTAGGGAGAGATGTAGGGAGAGAGATGTAGGGAGAGAGATGTAGGGAGAAAGATGGGAGAAAGATGTAGGGAGAGAGATGTAGGGGAGAGAGATGTAGGGAGAGAGATGTAGGGAGAGATGTAGGGAGAGAGATGTAGGGAGAGATGTAGGGAGAGAGATGTAGGGAGAAAGATGTAGGGAGAGAGATGTAGGGAGAGAGATGTAGGGAGAGAGATGTAGGGAGAGAGATGTAGGGAGAGAGATGTAGGGAGAAAGATGTAGGGAGAAAGATGTAGGGAGAAAGATGTAGGGAGAGAGATGTAGGGAGAGAGATGTAGGGAGAGAGATGTAGGGAGAGAGATGTAGGGAGAAAGATGTAGGGAGAGAGATGCAGGGACGATGAGTGGATGAATAAGTATAAGAACATGGGAATAGGGGTCAAAGGGAGAGAGAGAGGACAAGGAGATGTTGTGGGGAGAGAAGAGGGAGGATAGAAAGAGGAGGAAGGTGTGGGAGCTGGCTGGCTGGCTGCTGACCAAGCCAAGGGGCCTGGGGATCTGGCATAGACACGGGTCTGCTCTGCCTGTGGGCAGCCAGCGGCTAGCAGGTCTCTGGGGCTCTCTTGAGGCGGCTAGGCTAGAGGACCCGACCAGAAGACGCCCAGGGCCCCTGCCCTTCCATGCCAGCAGGAGCAGCCTTTGGCTTTCTCCCTCCTTCCCTCCCTCCCCAATGGCGACCAGCTGTCCCTCCACCCGCAAACCACCAGGACACAGCAGGAAGTGAATCGCTGACCCAGACTGAATTCCAGGCGAGCGCCTCTGGCCACGGTGTGACGTCAGTACAACCCACAATGTCTATTATTAGCGACTTTCAGATGCTCTGCTCTCATGCCCGCCTGTCCGTCTGCTCAGGGGTCCTGGGAAGGGTGTCCTATGATAAAGCCTGTAACAAACATAAGCATTGGCTCAGAGGTTTTTTTTTTTTTAGGGTGGCCAGCCGCCTGCCTGTGTGCTACCGTACCATAGCTAATTTGAAGGTAATTTCAGCCTCTCTGTAGGTGCGAGACGGCATACCTCGCCAGGACGCCTGCATCACAGTTTGGCTCTGGAGTTAATCCCTGTAAATTACAGTGTAACTGCATCTCTCTCTGGAAAGGCACAGTGGCCACAGAGACCATGTCCCATTCCACCCACACGGAAGAGAAAGGCCGAAAAATGCCTTGTACTGTAAACTTAGTTTAATTTGGAGATGATTTACTAGCTACAGGCCCATGGCTCTAAGTACGAGAGAAAGGCAGGTGCAGACCTCTTTTTTGTTCATGATTGTAATGCTTAAATAGGGAAAAGGGAGGTATGGGAAACGGGTTGTGCTGGGGTGATCAGAACACCCCAGCACAAACAAGTTGGAATATCCCGTGTCAGTTAAATCCCTAAAAATGCTTGGGGTTGAATGGCCAAAATCACTGATTTACTTGCTAAAGTATTAAACAAAAGTGATTCCTCAACTTTTGGTGTATTTTATAAATAACAAATGTGTTTGCCTCTCCCTCTTTTTCACACATCAATTGAATTTGTCAAAGGTAGAAATAAGTCAACGTCCAGTGGGGAGCAGTGCCGTAGGAAGGAAGGGGGGAGCAGTGCCGTAGGAAGGAAGGGGGAGCAGTACCGTAGGAAGGAAGGGGGAGCAGTTCCGTAGGAAGGAAGGGGGAGCAGTACCGTAGGAAGGAAGAGGGGAGCAGTACCATAGGAAGGAAGGGGGAGCAGTACCGTAGGAAGGAAGGGGGAGCAGTACCGTAGGAAGGAAGGGGGAGCAGTACCGTAGGAAGGAAGGGGGAGCAGTACCGTAGGAAGGAAGGGGGAGCAGTACCGCAGGAAGGAAGGGGGAGCAGTACCGCAGGAAGGAAGGGGGAGCAGTACCGTAGGAAGGATGGGGGAGCAGTACCGTAGGAAGGAAGGGGGAGCAGTACCGTAGGAAGGAAGGGGGAGCAGTACCGTAGGAAGGAAGGGGTCAGCAGTACCGTAGGAAGGAAGGGGGAGCAGTACCGTAGGAAGGAAGGGGGAGCAGTACCGTAGGAAGGAAGGGGGAGCAGTACCATAGGAAGGAAGGGGGAGCAGTACCGTAGGAAGGAAGGGGGAGCAGTACCGTAGGAAGGAAGGGGGAGCAGTACCGTAGGAAGGAAGGGGGAGCAGTGCCGTAGGAAGGAAGGGGGAGCAGTACCGTAGGAAGGAAGGGGGAGCAGTACCGTAGGAAGGAAGGGGGCGCAGTACCGTAGGAAGGAAGGGGGAGCAGTACCGTAGGAAGGAAGGGGGAGCAGACCGTAGGAAGGAAGGGGGAGCAGTACCATAGGAAGGAAGGGGGAGCAGTACCGTAGGAAGGAAGGGGGAGCAGTACCGTAGGAAGGAAGGGGGAGCAGTACCGTAGGAAGGAAGGGGGAGCAGTGCTGTAGGAAGGAAGGGGGAGCAGTACCGTAGGAAGGAAGGGGGAGCAGTACCGTAGGAAGGAAGGGGGAGCAGTACCGTAGGAAGGAAGAGGGGAAAAGTACCGTAGGAAGGAAGGGGGGGCGAGGGGGGATGGGCAAAGGGGGTAACGCTTTACTCTCAAAGTGGAATGTTTGGACAGAACTTTCTCTTCCATCCTCCATTAAAATTCCCACACATTTCTGTCCAAACAGTTCCTTCAAAGTCCCTGTCAAACATGTATGTACATCAGAAACTCACTTACCCAGCCATCCTGTGGGCAAATATTACTTCCAGCTGAGCAAACACGACCAGACAGAACAAGCCATACATCACAGACAACCTCTATTTTCTTACTTTAAATTGGTCAAATCCCATACACAGCATAAACACATATATACTCCAGCCCAGGCTAGCTAGACTCTGGCTTTCATCTGGAAACCTTACCCTACCTTTACACTTCAAAAACAAACGGATGTACCTAGCTAATTAAAGGCTGCAGTTATTTGGTCAATTATGTAATTTCTCACCAATCAGATCAATTAGTGATGGAATTCTAACCAGGGGGACGTTGGAGTGGAAACACTTGGACTGTAATGTCAATTCAAGGCTACATCTCTGACTGTAATCGTAATACAATCATCTTGATGTACTGTATATTGACAGGCCAGGGTCCCCATGTAGACCCCTCACATTAACAACATAATGGCAGAAAAACTCCTGTAATGACACATTAGTGAGATCTACCTTCATTTGAAACTATTTCCTCCGATATACAAACGGACATCAAGGTTTGGCCTTAATTGGTTTAAGTGCAGGGTTGTGGAATAACCAAACGACCCTCTAGATGCCAGTTTCATATAATAATGATGTACTTGTGGGTAAGGTGCACTTTGACCCCTGGGGAGAGGGTCATAACTGTAAGTGTGGCCCCTGGCCTCTGAGTGATTAGAGATCCCATATTAGACCAACCCTACGCATGGGTGATCATATTATTATTAAAAACCACAGCAGGGGGTAAATGTAGGCTGTGTCAACGATTACAACTGGAGACACAGACAGACCATCTCTTGGGTTACCATAACGATTAGAGAAGCCCACTATATTGCAATAGCACCTGGGCACTTTCATAATTTTGACTGAAATACTATCTGTAGCTGTACCTCTCACCAAGAGGCTAGCACTCTCTCCAGGATGGTAGAGCTCCTCTATAGCGTTGAGTTTCATGTGGTGTCTATGTGTTGTGAACTATTGAAGCTGTCATGTATTGTATTGTCATGTCTTGTCCCTGTGCTTTCTCTTCTCTTCGTTTCCCCCTGCTGGTCTTATTAGGTTTCTTTCTCTCTCTCTATTCCTCTCTCTCTCTATCGTTCCGTTCCTGCTCCCAGCTGTTCCTCATTCTCCTAACAACCTCGTTTACTCTTTCACACCTGTCCCCTATTTTGCCCTCTGATTAAGTCTCTATTTCTCTCTCTGTTTCTGCTTCTGTCCTTGTCGGATTCTTGTTTGCTGTTTACTTTGCTTTTGTTCCGTCCAGTTGTATTCTGCCTCGTCTTCAGATACTACATGTGAGCAGGTGTCTCTATCCTCTACGGCCCGCGCCTACCAGAAGGGACCTGCAGTCTGTTGCCGCTAGCCCTGCAACTCTCCTCAACAACTAGAAGGGGGACTCTCCTGTTAAACTAGAGGATTTGTGTTTTCCGTGTTTGGACTTCCCCTGTAATGATTGAGGATTTATGTTTTCCCTGTTTGGACATTAAAAGACTCTGTTTCCGTTATATCGCTTTTGGGTCCTCACTCACCTGCATAACAGAAGCCTCTTTTAAAAAATGAATAAACACATGGAGATCTATGTAAGTTATTGGCACAGAGAAGATTGACATTTTAGTCATTTAGCAGACAAGCTTATCCAGAGCGACTTACAGTAGTGAGTGATTGAATACATTTTCATACTTTTTTTTACCATACTGGTCCCCCATGGGAATCAAACCCACAACCCCGGCGTTGCAAGTGCCTTGCTCTTCCAATTGAGGCACACAAGACCCTGTAAATGAAACAGAACAGGCTATACAAACGGAGACATACTATTATAAGACTTGTTATTACTGTGGTAATCATGACTGGGCCTGGAGGTCTTTGTAAGTGACATAGTCTTACACTTTCAACAATGACAGCAAAGCACCTCGATCAACCTGTGTGGATACTGGATTATTCTGAACGACTGTCTCTTGAAAGATATCTTCAGAGTGGTGCTTCTGTTTGGCTGAGCAGAGATGTTGTGATAAGCTATGTATGAGAGAGTTATGGCTTTACCTAGTACATCGTTTATGTGCACTAGGGGGAAAGGAGGGAGCACTTTGTGCACATTTATCATAAAACACAGGGACTGGAATGTAAAATGGCTTCTTCCTTCAGCCTCAATGTCTGTGATGGAGTCGAACATAAAGTTGCAGATAAATTATGTATGAGCACACCATAGAAAATATGACAGAGAGCCTCTTAGCTCTCCAGGCTGTCAGCCATTACACCATAAGCACCCTTTATACACAGTTCACTATTTGTTTACAGTCAAACTCAATCAATATTCTTTTAAAATTATAGTTCAATATCTATTCCACACGGACACGTTATCTGGCTAGTATCCACAATAATCATGGAAGCACATTGAAACTACAGTACTTCCCTTCTATCTCCCTTTCACCTATCCTACATTTAAAGCAACACTCAACACTATCACATCAGTGAGGAAGAGCTCCACCATGGCAACGTAACTAAACATCAGGTCATCACTCTTCTCCTTTGCACCACACTTTACTCTGCGTTTAGTCTCCAGGTGACATAAATAAACCTATACAGTACATCCATCCCTCCTAAGGGGATGAGAGGAGAGAAAGAGGGGGCCTCTGCCCTTATATACTCAGCCAATGGCAGCGTTTAGCAGGTGACAAATAGTGTTTCCCAAGCTGTGCGTGTTATAGGCGGGCCCAGACGGCACAGTAGACGCCTCACTCAGATGGGTTGATGAATGGAGGAGGGGGCCCCGACAGGCAGGTTTATTTTTATTACATCTGTCATCGCTCTACCTTATCCACATCTCCACCGAGAGCAGGGAGATCCATCACTCACCTCCGGGAGCGGGACTGGGAGGATGGAGAATCATAGGAGAGACACAGGAACTGTGGTGGTCTGTAGTGCTGAAGCTGAGGCGAGGGTGATAAGGTGCAGGATGATATGGGACTGGAAGGAAGAGAAGAAGAGAACCTCGTTAAGGTTCATTCAAATGTCAAATGTATTTCCTCTAAGATTTTGATCAAGACAACCTTTGTTGGAGCAGGCTGTGGTGCTACCATAGTGTCAACTATAGGGAAAAGTGTCTCACTATTATTGGACAGCGAGGGTCTGTTTCAAACATACAGGACCTATATCAGATTGTGTGGAAATATGATAGCTATTGGAGTTTGTGATCTGGGATGAACAACCCAGGTCAACCCAGGTCAGAACTGATTTTAGAAGATATGATACACATGAAGATGGAATTTAATAGATAAAATGAAATGTATCATCTGGAAACAGAGGAGTCGAATAGAGCATGTTAAAACCACTAAAGTGATAGAGGTGAATGATTAGATAGATGACCGGCTTTCTATTTCCTCAGAAAAGACAAGGAGATGGAGGGAGAAACGGAGGGAGGGAGAAACGGAGGGAGGGAGAGGGTGAAAACGAAAGAGAAGGGGAGGTAAGGAATAATGGAAAGCAGAAAGCAAAGTCATTTAGAGGCTGTTAAAGGACATAGAGAGAGAGAGAGAGAGAGAGAGAGAGAGAGAGAGAGAGAGAGAGAGAGAGAGAGAGAGAGAGAGAGAGAGAGAGAGAGAGAGAGAGAGAGAGAGAGAGAGAGGCAGTGAGCGTTCACTGTTTAACTTTGCTCTAACTGCTGAGCGAGCAGCACCGAAAGCACAGGTGACAGTGCTAACAGCAAGTGGCAAAATAGCCTCCAATATCGTTTTATCGTCTCCCACTTCTAACTAAGGAAATGTATGGTGGAAAAAAAGAAAACATTTGTTTCTTTATTTGGCTTGCATCTTGGTGTACTTTATCTATTTGACAGTGAAAAAGGAAGTCACAGAAGAGGAGGAAAATGGGGGTGGGTACTCCTTTTTTCAAGAATGATTCATGAACCGTGGGCTGGATAGCTCATGAGTCAACACTGTACTGCGGGGTGTCTTTGGGGGCGCGCTCAGAGAGGGGGTGTATCAATGGGTGATAAATCTCCCTGCATTCCCTGGGTGAGGGCTCAACAGAGAGCAACTAGCTAGTGTCCTCACAGGTAGTACTAGGCATACTATCCTCACTACTATAGTACAGATACAGTTACATGTGCCACCACATCACCAACACACTCCCTACATACACACACCATCCTATTCCTAACACCACCACCTCACCAACACACTCCCTACATACACACACCATCCTATTCCTAACACCACCACCTCACCAACACACTCCCTACATACACACACCATCCTATTCCTAACACCACCACCTCACCAACACACTCCCTACATACACACACCATCCTAATCCTAACACCACCACCTCACCAACACACTCCCTACATACACACACCATCCTATTCCTAATACCACCACATCACCAACACACTCCCTACATACACACACCATCCTATTCCTAACACCACCAACACACTCCCTACATACACACACCATCCTATTCCTAACACCACCAACACACTCCCTACATACACACACCATCCTATTCCTAACACCACCACATCACCAACACACTCGCTACATACACACACCATCCTATTCCTAACACCACCACCTCACCAACACACTCCCTACATACACACACCATCCTAATCCTAACACCACCACATCACCAACACACTCCCTACATACACACACCATCCTAATCCTAACACCACCACCTCACCAACACACTCCCTACATACACACACCATCCTATTCCTAACACCACCACATCACCAACATACTCCCTACATACACACACCATCCTATTCCTAACACCACCACCTCACCAACACACTCCCTACATACACACACCATCCTAATCCTAACACCGCTACCTCACCAACACACTCTCTACATACACACACCACCCTATTCCTAACACCGCTACCTCACCAACACACTCCCTACATACACACACCACCCTATTCCTGACACCACTACCTCACCAACACACTCCCTACATACACACACCATCCTACTCCTAACACCACTACCTCACCAACACACTCCCTACATACACACACCATCCTAATCCTAACACCACTACCTCACCAACACACTCCCTACATACACACACCACCCTATTCCTAACACCACTACATCACCAACACACTCCCTACATACACACACCATCCTACTCCTAACACCACTACCTCACCAACACACTCCCTACATACACACACCATCCTACTCCTAACACCACTACCTCACCAACACACTCCCTACATACACACACCATCCTCCTAACATCACTACCTCATGTACAGTACATGGCTTGGTGAGGTCACATAGACCATGACTTATAAAGAGGTAGAATAATCACAAAGAGGAAGAAGGAGAAGATGAAACAAGACATGATTAAGGGATGGCTGGAGAGACAGATGAAAAGATGAAATGCCAGACCGACTTTGAGGCCTTAGCCTGGCTTTCACCTTGTCATATGTCGAGTTGGCCACAGAACACAATCAAATTAAGAGGAGGTGAGATGAGCCCGACTCTTTTCCACTCAAACGAGCAAGGAGAAACAGTGTGACCCATTTAATGGCAATGGAGAGGTTTTTAATGGCGACGCCATGAGACAGATTTAATGTAGTGACTTAATGCTGTGACCTCTCACCTCTTCCTCAGGCTGCAGGGTGAACCACCATTATGCGATCAAAAATCATTGCCTCCTGAGAGGCCAGAGGGAGACCATGTATAGTTAAGGTCACACAGGGCCTATGGGTAATGTAGTGTGGACTCACTGGGACAAACATCAGTTTCCCATGCTTTTATCCCGGTCAGAACTGGACCTAACTACCTGTTTGTTGACTGTCAAACGTTAAAGTGCCATCTGTTTTTGTCTTATAATGCAAGGTTTCCGTTAGCCCACAATTGCCAGCATTAGACTAATAAAATAAATGAAAAGCCTATAAATAAAACGGTTGCAGGGAGAGAAAAATAATCTAATTGCAAAATTCTGCATTTTATTAATTGATGGAAATTCCAATCGATGGAAATACATTTGATCGTCATGCTTATCGGTCTATAGGTTCATTTGTATAATTTAGTGGAATTAAATTGGCCTGTGTGTATTTTCGTTCATCGACCACAACTATGACACACGCACAGCATACAGAGCATATTTTGAGCGGGATTTCTCCTGCAGCTCCTCAGCTGGTTGCTGCTGGAATAAAACATGCTTTTATAAGCCCATTCATTGCGCAACAATTGTAAATATATTCAGGTGTTAATTAACCGTTTTGGTGAACGAATAAAAATACTATTTATATTTCTCAACTGTCAATTGAAGCTCACCTCCCATTCACCACTCAAGTGCAGGCAACAGGCTATCAGTGTGTTACCCACCGCTTTACAATGAGAGCTGGAGGCAGAATGCATTTTGAAAGAAAAATGTATTGTTTGCAACCTGAATGTTTCATTTCTTATTATGAGGCATGTCTTACCTTTCTTCAAAGTAGCCTATAGAAAAATCTGACCATGGAATTATTTTAAAAAGGCAAGTTTTAAGTTTGAGGACGCTTACAATTTATCCTCCCATTTCTACCGTTCTGGTTCTGCGTACCAGTTATGATTTTATCATATGCGCATTTTCTTGGAACAGTTTCATAAAGTTTTTGTTTCTCAAAATCATTGTTATGTGGTTAATCATAAAAATCTCAAAGTTAAAAGTCAACTAATGTGAGATCACCAGCTTCTGCCATATGGACACATTGATACACCGTTATCCATTTGTGACAAAAGAAAATGAGCGCATGGAAATGACAATGCAGCAGTACGCCTCTTTCAAGAATTGGTGATTATCGAGGGGGAGATTTTTCAAATAGCTTACTGTGAGGAATTATACACAGTGAACACAGTGGCCATCATTATTAAATGAAAGAAGTTTGGAACAACTCAAATTCTTCCTAGAGTTGGCCAAACTGAGCAATCAGGGGAGAAGGGCCTTGGTCAGGTAGGTGACCAAGATCCCGATGGTCACTATGACAGAGCTCCAGAGTGCCTCTGTGGAGATGGGAGAACCTTCCAGAAGTACACCTGTCTGTGCAGCACTCCACCGATCAGGCCTTTTTGGTAGACGGAAGCCACTCCACAGTAAAATGCATGTGACAACACGCTTGGAGTTTGCCAAAAGGCATCTAAAGACTCTTAGACCACAATAAACTAGATTCTCTGGTCTGATGAAACCAAGATTGAACTCTTTGGCCTGAATGCCAAACATTGTGTCTGGAAGAAAACTGGCACCATCCTTACGGTGAAGCATGGTGGTGGCATCATCTTGCTGTGGGGATGTTTTTCAGCAGCAAGGACTGGGAGACTAGTCAGGATCAAGCGGAGAGATGAACGGCGCAAAATACAGAGAGTGTCATGTTTTGTCATAGATTGTCATGTCTTGTCCTTGTGCTTCCTCTTCTATTCGTTTCCCCCTGCTGGTCTTATTAGGTTCTTTCCCTCTTTCTATCCCTCTCTCTCCCCCTCTCTCTCTCTCTCTCTCTCTCTATCGTTCCGTTCCTGCTCCCAGCTGTTCCTCATTCTCCTAACTACCTCATTTACTCTTTCACACCTGTTCCCTATTTTGCCCTCTGATTAAGTCCCTATTTCTCTCTCTGTTTTCGCTTCTGTCCTTGTCGGATCCTTGTTTGCTGTTCTGTGTCCTTGTTCCGTCCTGTCGTGTTTTTGCCTTCTTCAGATGCTGCGTGTGAGCAGGTGTCTATATCAGCTACGGCCTGCGCCTTCCCGAAGCGACCTGCAGTCTGTGGTCGCATCTCCAGTTGTTCCCCTCTACTGACTAGAGGGTTTCAGTTTTCCTGTTTTGACTTTACCTGTGATAGTATCCAGGATTATCATTTTTGTTAAAGACTGGAATAAACTCTGTTTCTGTTAAGTCGCTTTTGGGTCCTCATTCACCTGCATAACAGAGAGATCCTTGTTTACATACACTAAGTTTACATACACTAAGTTTACATACACTAAGTTTACATACACTAAGTTTACATACACTAAGTTTGCATACACTAAGTTTGCATACACTAAGTTTACATACACTAAGTTTGCATACACTAAGTTTGCATACACTAAGTTTACATACACTAAGTTTGCATACACTAAGTTTACATACACTAAGTTTACATACACTAAGTTTGCATACACTAAGTTTGCATACACTAAGTTTACATACACTAAGTTTACATACACTAAGTTTGCATACACTAAGTTTACATACACTAAGTTTGCATACACTAAGTTTGCATACACTAAGTTTACATACACTAAGTTTACATACACTGAGTTTGCATACACTAAGTTTACATACACTAAGTTTGCATACACTAAGTTTACATACACTAAGTTTGCATACACTAAGTTTGCATACACTAAGTTTACATACACTAAGTTTACATACACTAAGTTTGCATACACTAAGTTTACATACACTAAGTTTACATACACTAAGTTGACTCTTTAAACAGCTTGGAAAATTCCAGAAAATTATGTCATGGCTTTAGAAGCTTCTGATAGGCTAATTGACATTCTTTGAGTCAATTGGAGGTGTACCTGTGGATGTACTTCAAGGCCTACCATCAAACTCAGTGCCTCTTTGCTTGACATCATGGGAAAATCAAAAGAAATCAGCCAAGACCTCAGAAAACAATTGTAGACCTTCACCAGTCTGGTTCATCCTTGGGAGCAATTTCCAAATGCCTGAAAGTACCACGTTCATCTGTACAAACAATAGTATGCAAGAATAAACACCTTGTGAAGATGCTGAAGGAAACAAAAGTATCTATATCCACAGTAAAACAACCCATCCTATATCAGCAACCCATCCTATATCAGCAGCCCATCCTAGTCATATTAGCAACCCATCCTAGTCATATTAGCAACCCATCCTAGTCATATTAACAACCCATCCTAGTCATATTAGCAACCCATCCTAGTCATATTAGCAACCCATCCTAGTCATATTAGCAACCCATCCTAGTCATATTAGCAACCCATCCTAGTCATATTAACAACCCATCCTAGTCATATTAGCAACCCATCCTAGTCATATTAACAACCCATCCTAGTCATATCAGTAACCCATCCTATATCAGCAACCCATCCTAGTCATATTAACAACCCATCCTAGTCATATTAGCAACCCATCCTAGTCATATTAACAACCCATCCTAGTCATATCAGTAACCCATCCTATATCAGCAACCCATCCTAGTCATATTAACAACCCATCCTATATCAGCAACCCATCCTAGTCATATTAACAACCCATCCTAGTCATATTAGCAACCCATCCTAGTCATATTAACAACCCATCCTAGTCATATTAACAACCCATCCTAGTCATATTAACAACCCATCCTAGTCATATCAGTAACCCATCCTAGTCATATTAACAACCCATCCTAGTCATATTAACAACCCATCCTAGTCATATTAACAACCCATCCTAGTCATATTAGCAACCCATCCTAGTCATATTAACAACCCATCCTAGTCATATTAGCAACCCATCCTAGTCATATTAGCAACCCATCCTAGTCATATTAACAACCCATCCTAGTCATATTAGCAACCCATCCTAGTCATATTAACAACCCATCCTAGTCATATCAGTAACCCATCCTATATCAGCAACCCATCCTAGTCATATTAACAACCCATCCTAGTCATATTAACAACCCATCCTAGTCATATTAACAACCCATCCTAGTCATATTAACAACCCATCCTAGTCATATTAACAACCCATCCTAGTCATATTAGCAACCCATCCTAGTCATATCAGTAACCCATCCTATATCAGCAACCCATCCTAGTCATATTAACAACCCATCCTAGTCATATTAACAACCCATCCTAGTCATATTAACAACCCATCCTAGTCATATTAGCAACCCATCCTAGTCATATTAACAACCCATCCTAGTCATATTAACAACCCATCCTAGTCATATTAACAACCCATCCTAGTCATATTAACAACCCATCCTAGTCATATTAACAACCCATCCTAGTCATATTAACAACCCATCCTAGTCATATTAGCAACCCATCCTAGTCATATTAACAACCCATCCTAGTCATATTAGCAACCCATCCTAGTCATATTAACAACCCATCCTAGTCATATCAGTAACCCATCCTATATCAGCAACCCATCCTAGTCATATTAACAACCCATCCTAGTCATATTAACAACCCATCCTAGTCATATTAACAACCCATCCTAGTCATATCAGTAACCCATCCTATATCAGCAACCCATCCTAGTCATATTAACAACCCATCCTAGTCATATTAACAACCCATCCTAGTCATATTAACAACCCATCCTAGTCATATTAACAACCCATCCTAGTCATATTAACAACCCATCCTAGTCATATCAGTAACCCATCCTATATCAGCAACCCATCCTAGTCATATCAGTAACCCATCCTATATCAGCAACCCATCCTAGTCATATCAGTAACCCATCCTATATCAGCAACCCATCCTAGTCATATTAACAACCCATCCTAGTCATATTAACAACCCATCCTAGTCATATCAGTAACCCATCCTAGTCATATTAACAACCCATCCTAGTCATATTAACAACCCATCCTAGTCATATTAACAACCCATCCTAGTCATATTAACAACCCATCCTAGTCATATTAACAACCCATCCTAGTCATATTAACAACCCATCCTAGTCATATCAGTAACCCATCCTAGTCATATTAACAACCCATCCTAGTCATATCAGTAACCCATCCTAGTCATATTAACAACCCATCCTAGTCATATTAACAACCCATCCTAGTCATATTAACAACCCATCCTAGTCATATTAACAACCCATCCTAGTCATATTAACAACCCATCCTAGTCATATTAACAACCCATCCTAGTCATATTAACAACCCATCCTAGTCATATTAGCAACCCATCCTAGTCATATTAACAACCCATCCTAGTCATATTAGCAACCCATCCTAGTCATATTAACAACCCATCCTAGTCATATCAGTAACCCATCCTATATCAGCAACCCATCCTAGTCATATTAACAACCCATCCTAGTCATATTAACAACCCATCCTAGTCATATTAACAACCCATCCTAGTCATATCAGTAACCCATCCTATATCAGCAACCCATCCTAGTCATATTAACAACCCATCCTAGTCATATTAACAACCCATCCTAGTCATATTAACAACCCATCCTAGTCATATTAACAACCCATCCTAGTCATATTAACAACCCATCCTAGTCATATCAGTAACCCATCCTATATCAGCAACCCATCCTAGTCATATCAGTAACCCATCCTATATCAGCAACCCATCCTAGTCATATCAGTAACCCATCCTATATCAGCAACCCATCCTAGTCATATTAACAACCCATCCTAGTCATATTAACAACCCATCCTAGTCATATCAGTAACCCATCCTAGTCATATTAACAACCCATCCTAGTCATATTAACAACCCATCCTAGTCATATTAACAACCCATCCTAGTCATATTAACAACCCATCCTAGTCATATTAACAACCCATCCTAGTCATATCAGTAACCCATCCTATATCAGCAACCCATCCTAGTCATATTAACAACCCATCCTAGTCATATCAGTAACCCATCCTATATCAGCAACCCATCCTAGTCATATTAACAACCCATCCTAGTCATATTAACAACCCATCCTAGTCATATTAACAACCCATCCTAGTCATATTAACAACCCATCCTAGTCATATTAGCAACCCATCCTAGTCATATTAACAACCCATCCTAGTCATATTAACAACCCATCCTAGTCATATCAGCAACCCATTCTAGTCATATTAACAACCCATCCTAGTCATATTAACAACCCATCCTAGTCATATTAACAACCCATCCTAGTCATATTAACAACCCATCCTAGTCATATTAGCAACCCATCCTAGTCATATTAACAACCCATCCTAGTCATATTAACAACCCATCCTAGTCATATCAGCAACCCATTCTAGTCATATTAACAACCCATCCTAGTCATATTAACAACCCATCCTAGTCATATCAGTAACCCATCCTATATCAGCAACCCATCCTAGTCATATTAGCAACCCATCCTAGTCATATTAACAACCCATCCTATTTATATTAACAACCCATCCTAGTCATATCAGTAACCCATCCTAGTCATATTAACAACCCATCCTAGTCATATTAACAACCCATCCTAGTCATATTAACAACCCATCCTAGTCATATTAACAACCCATCCTAGTCATATTAGCAACCCATCCTAGTCATATTAACAACCCATCCTAGTCATATTAACAACCCATCCTAGTCATATTAACAACCCATCCTAGTCATATTAACAACCCATCCTAGTCATATTAGCAACCCATCCTAGTCATATCAGTAACCCATCCTATATCAGCAACCCATCCTAGTCATATTAACAACCCATCCTAGTCATATCAGTAACCCATCCTATATCAGCAACCCATCCTAGTCATATCAGTAACCCATCCTATATCAGCAACCCATCCTAGTCATATTAACAACCCATCCTAGTCATATCAGTAACCCATCCTATATCAGCAACCCATCCTAGTCATATTAACAACTCATCCTAGTCATATTAACAACCCATCCTAGTCATATTAACAACCCATCCTAGTCATATTAGCAACCCGTCCTAGTCATATCAGTAACCCATCCCAGTCCTATCAACAACCCATCCCAGTCCTATCAACAACCCATCCCAGTCCTATCAACAACCCATCCTAGTTGTTGCATCTTTTGATGCATATCAGCAAGTCATATCAGCAACCTATTCTAGTCATATTAACAACCCATCCTAGTCATATTAACAACCCATCCTAGTCATATTAACAACCCATCCTAGTCATATTAACAACCCATCCTAGTCATATTAACAACCCATCCTAGTCATATTAACAACCCATCCTAGTCATATTAACAACCCATCCTAGTCATATTAACAACCCATCCTAGTCATATTAACAACCCATCCTAGTCATATTAACAACCCATCCTAGTCATATTAACAACCCATCCTAGTCATATTAACAACCCATCCTAGTCATATTAGCAACCCATCCTAGTCATATCAGTAACCCATCCTATATCAGCAACCCATCCTAGTCATATTAACAACCCATCCTAGTCATATCAGTAACCCATCCTATATCAGCAACCCATCCTAGTCATATTAACAACCCATCCTAGTCATATCAGTAACCCATCCTATATCAGTAACCCATCCTATATCAGCAACCCATCCTAGTCATATTAACAACTCATCCTAGTCATATTAACAACCCATCCTGGTCATATTAACAACCCATCCTAGTCATATTAACAACCCATCCTAGTCATATTAACAACCCATCCTGGTCATATTAACAACCCATCCTAGTCATATTAACAACCCATCCTAGTCATATTAACAACCCATCCTGGTCATATTAACAACCCATCCTAGTCATATTAACAACCCATCCTGGTCATATTAACAACCCATCCTAGTCATATTAACAACCCATCCTAGTCATATTAACAACCCATCCTAGTCATATCAACAACCCATCCTAGTCATATTAACAACCCATCCTGGTCATATTAACAACTCATCCTAGTCATATTAACAACCCATCCTGGTCATATTAACAACCCATCCTAGTCATATTAACAACCCATCCTAGTCATATTAACAACCCATCCTGGTCATATTAACAACCCATCCTAGTCATATTAACAACCCATCCTAGTCATATTAACAACCCATCCTGGTCATATTAACAACCCATCCTAGTCATATTAACAACCCATCCTAGTCATATTAACAACCCATCCTAGTCATATTAGCAACCCATCCTAGTCATATTAACAACCCATCCTAGTCATATCAGTAACCCATCCTATATCAGCAACCCATCCTAGTCATATTAACAACCCATCCTAGTCATATTAACAACCCATCCTAGTCATATTAACAACCCATCCTAGTCATATTAGCAACCCATCCTAGTCATATTAACAACCCATCCTAGTCATATTAACAACCCATCCTAGTCATATTAACAACCCATCCTAGTCATATCAGTAACCCATCCTAGTCATATCAGTAACCCATCCTATATCAGCAACCCAATCTAGTCATATTAACAACCCATCCTAGTCATATTAACAACCCATCCTAGTCATATTAACAACCCATCCTAGTCATATCAGTAACCCATCCTATATCAGCAACCCATCCTAGTCATATTAACAACCCATCCTAGTCATATTAACAACCCATTCTAGTCATATTAACAACCCATCCTAGTCATATTAACAACCCATCCTAGTCATATCAGTAACCCATCCTAGTCATATTAACAACCCATCCTAGTCATATCAGTAACCCATCCTAGTCATATTAACAACCCATCCTAGTCATATTAACAACCCATCCTATTTATATTAACAACCCATCCTAGTCATATCAGTAACCCATCCTATATCAGCAACCCATCCTAGTCATATTAACAACCCATCCTAGTCATATCAGTAACCCATCCTATATCAGCAACCCATCCTAGTCATATTAACAACTCATCCTAGTCATATTAACAACCCATCCTAGTCATATTAACAACCCATCCTAGTCATATTAGCAACCCGTCCTAGTCATATCAGTAACCCATCCCAGTCCTATCAACAACCCATCCCAGTCCTATCAACAACCCATCCCAGTCCTATCAACAACCCATCCTAGTTGTTGCATCTTTTGATGCATATCAGCAAGTCATATCAGCAACCTATTCTAGTCATATTAACAACCCATCCTAGTCATATTAACAACCCATCCTAGTCATATTAACAACCCATCCTAGTCATATTAACAACCCATCCTAGTCATATTAACAACCCATCCTGGTCATATTAACAACCCATCCTAGTCATATCCGCAACCCATCCTAGTCATATTAACAACCCATCCTAGTCATATTAACAACCCATCCTAGTCATATTAACAACCCATCCTAGTCATATTAACAACCCATCCTAGTCATATTAACAACCCATCCTAGTCATATTAACAACCCATCCTAGTCATATTAACAACCCATCCTAGTCATATTAACAACCCATCCTAGTCATATTAACAACCCATCCTAGTCATATTAGCAACCCATCCTAGTCATATTAGCAACCCATCCTAGTCATATCAGTAACCCATCCTATATCAGCAACCCATCCTAGTCATATTAACAACCCATCCTAGTCATATTAACAACCCATCCTAGTCATATTAACAACCCATCCTAGTCATATTAACAACCCATCCTAGTCATATCAGCAACCCATCCTAGTCATATTAACAACCCATCCTAGTCATATTAACAACCCATCCTAGTCATATTAACAACCCATCCTAGTCATATTAACAACCCATCCTAGTCATATTAACAACCCATCCTAGTCATATTAACAACCCATCCTAGTCATATTAACAACCCATCCTAGTCATATTAACAACCCATCCTAGTCATATCAGCAACCCATCCTAGTCATATTAACAACCCATCCTAGTCATATTAACAACCCATCCTAGTCATATTAACAACCCATCCTAGTCATATTAACAACCCATCCTAGTCATATTAACAACCCATCCTAGTCATATTAACAACCCATCCTAGTCATATTAACAACCCATCCTAGTCATATTAGCAACCCATCCTAGTCATATCAGTAACCCATCCTATATCAGCAACCCAATCTAGTCATATTAACAACCCATCCTAGTCATATTAACAACTCATCCTAGTCATATTAACAACTCATCCTAGTCATATTAACAACTCATCCTAGTCATATTAACAACCCATCCTAGTCATATTAACAACCCATCCTAGTCCTATCAACAACCCATCCTAGTTGTTGCATCTTTTGATGCATATCAGCAAGTCATATCAGCAACCTATTCTAGTCATATTAACAACCCATCCTAGTCATATTAACAACCCATCCTAGTCATATTAACAACCCATCCTAGTCATATTAACAACCCATCCTGGTCATATTAGCAACCCATCCTAGTCATATTAACAACCCATCCTAGTCATATTAACAACCCATCCTAGTCATATTAACAACCCATCCTAGTCATATTAACAACCCATCCTAGTCATATTAACAACCCATCCTAGTCATATTAGCAACCCATCCTAGTCATATTAACAACCCATCCTAGTCATATTAACAACCCATCCTAGTCATATTAACAACCCATCCTAGTCATATTAACAACCCATCCTAGTCATATTAGCAACCCATCCTAGTCATATCAGTAACCCATCCTATATCAGCAACCCATCCTAGTCATATTAACAACCCATCCTAGTCATATCAGTAACCCATCCTATATCAGCAACCCATCCTAGTCATATTAACAACCCATCCTAGTCATATCAGTAACCCATCCTATATCAGTAACCCATCCTATATCAGCAACCCATCCTAGTCATATTAACAACCCATCCTAGTCATATTAACAACCCATCCTGGTCATATTAACAACCCATCCTAGTCATATTAACAACCCATCCTAGTCATATTAACAACCCATCCTGGTCATATTAACAACCCATCCTAGTCATATTAACAACCCATCCTAGTCATATTAACAACCCATCCTGGTCATATTAACAACCCATCCTAGTCATATTAACAACCCATCCTGGTCATATTAACAACCCATCCTAGTCATATTAACAACCCATCCTAGTCATATTAACAACCCATCCTAGTCATATTAACAACCCATCCTAGTCATATTAACAACCCATCCTGGTCATATTAACAACCCATCCTAGTCATATTAGCAACCCATCCTAGTCATATCAGTAACCCATCCCAGTCCTATCAACAACCCATCCCAGTCCTATCAACAACCCATCCTAGTTGTTGCATCTTTTGATTCCCCCTCCATCTAAATTTATAATGAGATTTTCATCTCTTTTAAAAATATCAGGTGCGCTGTTTAGATTGGTGTTTTCCCAGGTGTGTCATTTTAGAATGGTGTTTTCCCAGGTGTGTCATTTTAGAATGTTGTTTTCCCAGGTGTGCCATTTTAGAATGGTGTTTTCCCAGGTGTGTCATTTTAGAATGGTGTTTTCCCAGGTGGGCTGTTTAGAATGGTGTTTTCCCAGGTGTGTCATTTTAGAATGGTGTTTTCCCAGGTGGGCTGTTTAGAATGGTGTTTTCCCAGGTGTGTCATTTTAGAATGGTGTTTTCCCAGGTGGGCTGTTTAGAATGGTGTTTTCCCAGGTGTGTCATTTTAGAATGGTGTTTTCCCAGGTGGGCTGTTTAGATTGGTGTTTTCCCAGGTGTGTCATTTTAGATTGGTGTTTTCCCAGGTGGGCTGTTTAGATTGGTGTTTTCCCAGGTGTGTCATTTTAGAATGGTGTTTTCCCAGGTGTGTCATTTTTGAATGGTGTTTTCCCAGGTGTGTCATTTTAGAATGGTATTTTCCCAGGTGCGCTGTTTAGAATGGTATTTTCCCAGGTGCGCTGTTTAGAATGGTGTTTTCCCAGGTGCGCTGTTTAGAATGGTGTTTTCCCAGGTGCGCTGTTTAGAATTGTCAGGGATATGCAGCGTGGTAAGTGTCCATGGTTCTTGTAATACGTAAATGTACACATGAACACTACAAAACAATAAACATGGAAAACCTAAACAGTCCTATCTGGTGCAGAGACAGAGACAGGAACAATCACCCACAAACACACAGTGAAACCCAGGCTACCTAAGTATGATTCTCAATCAGAGACAACTAATGACACCTGCCTCTGATTGAGAACCATACTAGGCCGAAACATAGAAATACCCCAAAACATAGAAAAACAAACATAGACTGCCCACCCAACTCACACCCTGACCATACTAAATAATGACAAAACAAAGGAAATAAAGGTCAGAACGTGACAAGAATGGTGTTTTCCCAGGTGTGCTGTTTAGAATGGTGTTTTCCCAGGTGCTCTGTTTAGAATGGTGTTTTCCCAGGTGCGCTGTTTAGAATGGTGTTTTCCCAGGTGCTCTGTTTAGAATGGTGTTTTCCCAGGTGTGCTGTTTAGAATAGTGTTTTCCCAGGTGCACTGTTTAGAATGGTGTTTTCCCAGGTGTGCTGTTTAGAATGGTGTTTTCCCAGGTGCGCTGTTTAGAATAGTGTTTTTCCAGGTGCGCTGTTTAGAATGGTGTTTTCCCGTGAATTCCATTTGAAAATTCCATTTAATTGGCTGCTTCATTACATGAGTTGCATGTTCTTTTAAGATGCATTACCATAATCTAAGTGTGATTTCTATCATTCTGAGCACCGAGGGTGGATGCCCTATGCTTATAGGTCCGGTAATTTATCAAATAGCTCAAATAACGTTGTCCGGCGCCACGTTTTCCTAATGGATACTGTGGTATAGTGATATCATTGAAACACCTATGCGATTGTGAATTGTGCTTTAAAACTAACCCCAACCAGAGATTTCACTGACCATCGAGCTGGAGAGAATCTAATGTTGTCATGTTGAGCTGTGTTCCAGTTCACACACAGTCACACACTCACATAGAGAGAGGTCCTTGGGCCATTTCCACCATTTACATGTTGAATAATGCACCCCAGCAGATCCACTCATGCATATGTTGACTCCCCTTTCCCTCTTCCCCCAAAACCCAGAATACTCCTTACAAATCAATTAGAGCAGAGCCACAGAGAAACCCTCCACTCCAAGCTAAAATGGCTGCCTTTAAATGAAGGGCCTTTACAGTAGCCGGGGATCAAATTATTATTAATGAGGAATCTTTCTGCCTCCCCTCCTTCCTTCTCATCTTTATGTTGTATCCTTTTCTCTCTTATATATTTATTTTTAACCAGAGGGGGCATTTGGTCTCCAGGTCATAGAGAGTTCAAATAGAGCACCAGGGATTGTTCACCACTCTGCCTGCTTTCTGAGATGGGTCTGTTATAAGGAGCAGCCAGGGAGAAAGCCCCTTCAATTACACTGATTTATAGAGGACTTCATTGAGCTTATTACACGTGGACCAAGGATAGGAGTTTTCTGGGCGCTAGCTAGCTTGAAGCTTAATTTACGTGTTGATTACGTGGCAAGGAATGGGAAGCTTGATAAACCAACGTACAGTATCAGATCTCATCCTGTGGGTCATTCATCTGCAATAATTTGAGCTCCATTAGTGCCAATGAACTCTACCTTCTCCTAGTCCATCACTGTAACGTTCGTCGTTGGGAGAAAGAGAGGAGGACCAATGCGCAGAGTGGTAAGTGTTCATAGCGTTTAATGAAGTACTAGAACACTGAACAAAACAATAAATAACAAACCAACAGTCCCGTAAGGTGAATGACAGAAGCACTAAACAGGAAATAAGCACCCACCACTCAAAAAATGAAACCAGGCTACCTAAGTATGGTTCTCAATCAGGGACAACGATTGACAGCTGCCTGTAATTGAGAACCATACCAGGCCAAACACAGAAATCCCAAATCATAGAAAAAAGAACATAGACAACCCACCCAACTCACGCCCTGACCATATTAAAACAAAGACATAACAAAAGAACTAAGGTCAGAATGTGACAATCACTCTATTACTATTTCACTTCTTCTCCATGACAACAGTAACAATAACATCCGCAACAATAACAAGAAGAGTTGTTATAGGCCTGAATGGTCTTAATTTGTGGTGAATTTACATAGGACCGCATTATTGTACAATTCCAACCTAATCTGTTTTACTGCTCTTTTAGGTAGGCTTGCAGGCGCTGCATATTTTTCTAGCAGACGCCCCGGACCATCGTCTTTTTCACACAAACACAGCCTAATGGTAGTACTTTTAATGCAATGTACTATAATGTCTCTGAGCTGCAAAGTAAGTCCTTAAATCTCACACAATTATATAGGACTCATTATGCAATTCAGCACAGGGGTAATGCTCCAACTTTGTCAAGATAAAACATTGATCTCCACCACCGCTCTGAGGAATAAACACATGTTATTTTCCCCTGGTCCTGCCTCAAACTATTAAGGTGGAGAGACTCAGAGGCATAGTTAAAGGACAACTGTGGAATTTTAGACATCAGCAGAAAAAGTATTCTTCATGGAAAAGAGGGCTGGTGTGTTGTTTGTATTATCATGATGGTTTCTCTCTAAATCAGGGTCGGCCCTCCTTAGGCCCAAGGCTTGAGAGAGATTACGGAGTTTTCCACTTGTGGCCATGTTTGTAGCTACCCACTGAGGAGATGTGAAGATACTCTCATGCCTTTGATATAGGGCAAGTGTATTCATGTAATAGCTAGAACCATACCTCTGAAACGTTTGTATCAATAGGGAGGAGAAAACGCTTTGCACCATTACACCTACAGAGGCTCTTTGATCCCATAATAGTTTTCAGATGCTCCAATCATTTTCAGAAATTTAAATAACACTTCATCTTGTGCTACACATACACATAAAACCATTCAAATTGAATTTATATTTTTAAAATTCCTTTTTGTTGCAAATTTTTACAGTGTATTTCCTCAGACAGGAAGTCATTTTTGATGGTTTTATTATTTTACGAAAGAATACATGTGAAACATAACAAGAGTTGTCTCAACAACATGTGGGTCAAACATAAAGCCCAGGGTGAGAGTTGGTTAATACAACAACTGAAACCATTTCCACAATACTGTAGGATAGGTTCTAATCTCCATTGGTAAAAGCAGGACCACTGTGGCTGAGTTTGGCTTAATTGGTTTGGAGGCTCCTGGCCAGGCACACGGTGCATACGTCACATTACAGACATATACTGCCGTATGTGCACTGGGGCATACAACTCTCTGATTGGATGCTGATGAGTACATCCATATGTGTTTTCCTCTCCTCTGTATTTAATTGAGTTGGCAGAACAGGCCTGGAATGACAACAGATATGAAACACATTCCATCCAGACAGCTACCAGAATGGCTTGAGTTTTATGAAATGGGATCTCTAAAAAAAAAAGCCCTTTTAAGGCTAAAAACATTGGCTCATTTCCTTCCTACATGGATGAGTTCCTCAATTTTAAGCCAATCTATGAAGGTAATGCCATGCTGTTTAGACTGCTCAGCTTTCAATATTATTTGCATTATTTACGCACGCACGCACGCACGCACACACACACACACACACACACACACACACACACACACACACACACACACACACACACACACACACACACACACACACACACACACACACACACACACACACACACACACACACACACACACACACACACACACACACACACAGAGTGATAGAAAGAGGAGAGAAGAGAGAGAAATTTAGAAATTACATTGGAATCCACTCCCTGCTCCAGGTAATTACCCAGAGTTCTTAGCCCCAGCCCTGCTGATGAGAAGTGCTCATGTTTATGCACACAGAGAAGATTATGCATTCACAACAGTCAGACCACCGCCGCCCCACTTCCTCACACTGTAATTAGAAAAGGATTAGGCCACCAGCTAAAATGAAAAGAAAACCTTATTTTGAACCATATCCTGCAGCGAACAATATTGTCCATAATACTGTGTGATGTGCTTGTCTGGTGGCCTCTCCTTTTGGTGGGCTAGTGACACAATTTGTAATGAGTTTTTCATTTTTTTCTCAGAATAGATTCAGGTTGTACATCAGAATGAAAAGTCCCTTTCCAATAAGACAACTTCAAGAAGACAGGACGAAAGTTTACAAAACCGAGTTCTAGAAGAAGTCAGACGGGGCTGGAGGCGATGAGAGAAGTAGAGGTGAATTAATCAAGCTGACAAAGTGAGAAGACCCTGTGCTGACCCCTCCATGGTGTCCTCGCTCCCCATTACCCTCGGAGAGCCACGCGCTCCGGAATGTCACTAATTAAGGATCAGCGGTTCACACGATTGGAGGGGATTGAGAGATGTTAGTCACTGTATCCATCCCTCCCTTAGTCATTGTAATAACTCACTTCTGACACGCCCACGAACAAAGGTGGAAATCCTAATGAGTGTCTATTGATGTCTTTGCTTTGACCTCGTTTAAATTGGTGGACGTCTATGGATGGTGATGATGGCCTATCACTGCTAGAGAGGTGGAGAGACACATGCACTGTAAACCCCAATGTGCTGTCATTACTCAAATGTGTTGAGCAAACCCTGAGTTACAGTTACTTAAAGTGATGTTGTAATCATTACAAGAACTGTCACTGTGACCCTGTAATAGGTCCAGATTTGAGTTGTATCAGTTGAGAAGAAAAAAACATGTAACGCCCCCACTAAGCCACACCTTCAATATAATTTCCCAATTTCCTTTTCAAGTGAATTGTAGAGTTACCACCAAATACATGACTGTATTTGTTGGTGACAGAGACATGGGTGTTAAATTCCGTCATTTTCAGTCATGTGTCCTTCAACAAGTGAGTTCCTAGGCGAATATTATCGTTATAATTAAATTCTTTATGACAATACATTACATCATAAGGCTTTATTTTGAGGCCTGGCTTTAAACCTAACACAGTGGAATGAAACTTATGGTTTGCAGGCCACATCAGGCTTGCAAATAGGGTTGCAAAATTCCAGTAACTTTCCCAAAATTCCCAACCGGGAGTTCTGGGAAATTTACCATAATTTTGCAACCCTACCTGCATGTCACATTATGCTGGTTTGCAAAGTTAAGTGTAATTCCTATTGGAATCCAGCCAGATTGAGCATATCCAACAGTTGATTTTTATTCACCCGCAACCTGCATTGGCTACTTATGCCATTTAAACTGGAACAACCATTTCTGTAACTAAATTATTGGATTAGTTTAGAAAAACATGTTATTTATTTTGTGTAGCATAAGATTAATCAATCACGTAATGTATATGCAAAAACACAGATTCCACAAAATCTACCTGCAGTAGGGCATGCTGGGAAATAAGTTAATTTGTTATTATAACTTTTTTTAAATTAGATGTGACTTCTCATTTCATTTTGGATCAGTACCGCATAAACATTTGAAGTAATAATGACTTTTCATTGACTGAGTTCAATTTACTGGAAGTGTTTGAGTTAACAATGCCTTAGGGTTTACAGTAGAAGAAATGTGTTTGTGTACAGATTAATACCAATTCAGATGTCTTTTTCTTTTTTCCCCCTCTTGTTATGGTTATATTCCACGTACGTTGCAATTATTAAGAAATCACTGAGGGGGTGCTGTACTGTATTGTTGTAAACTGTATGCTTGACCACACCAAACAACACATGTTACGCATTCAAATGTTGTAATATAAGATGTTGCCGTTTATAGCCTTGGGCGCAAGCAGGCACGCATGTGCACACACACACACACACACACACACACACACACACACACACACACACACACACACACACACACACACACACACACACACACACACACACACACACACACACACACACACACACACACACACACACACACACACACACACACACACACACACACACACACACA
Organism: Oncorhynchus gorbuscha; assembly: GCF_021184085.1. Taxonomy (NCBI): domain Eukaryota; kingdom Metazoa; phylum Chordata; class Actinopteri; order Salmoniformes; family Salmonidae; genus Oncorhynchus; species Oncorhynchus gorbuscha. The sequence goes on from NC_060177.1 coordinate 21,831,720, forward strand.
CACACACACACACACGAGAACACACACATATTCATAATCACATCAGCAGTGGAATAGAGGGTGACAATAAAAGGCTGTAATCCATCTGATGCTTATGGAACCATGAAGAGGTCAGGGTCATATACTAGAAGAGGCTGCCATTGGAACAGCCTCCAACAGGAAATGGATTTGTCTCACAGATCTAATACATGCAGCACAATCCCATGTGTGTGCTGTGGAGGTCCAACTCTAGAATGACACTGGAGATGGCAGCACAGGACCTGCAGACCCACCTGACCAGATGATAAATGATAACAGGTAAAGAATAGATGGACAGAGGAGGGAAGGTAGACTGTTGTTGTCTACAATATACATGTTTTTCAAAGACAAAACAATTGTCTCTCCCTATTTACAATACCATCACACCATTGCTGTAATCATAATTTTGGGGATTTGGATAATTTTTGCTCTTTGACTATTCTCTGGTCTCACTATCCTTTTAGCTACAATAAATTAGGACTACAGTAGCCCTATGTTGGGCAATGAGAGAAGGTGAAGCCCTAACGGCATATAAACGAGAGACCAACACATATTTTCCTCATTAAGGTACAGGAATAAATGCGTCAAAGCATGAAATTAGCAACACACCTGCACCTCGAAACAACCTGATTTGCAAACGAATGATCCGTGCAGAGCGCTAGAAATGCTGATGATTAGAATAATAGACGGGTTTTGCCTTTTTGCATTTCCAAGGCGATTCTATTCTGCCGGTAGTGCGAAATTATGTTTTTTTTGTGTAATTAGTCCTCCTCTACCTTTCTTGTGTTATTGGACTAGCCTACTCTATACTGTAATGTTAATTCATTGGTAATATGCAAAATGGCGTTGGTCCTCTTTACCTCAAATGGTAAGGTAATTGGGAGTTTTCCTATTCATGGGAATATTTGGTGTCCATTGTTATTTTTGCCATGAACTAAATTTCAGTGACCAATAAGATCCTTCAGTTAGTTATTGAGCTTGAATCAAGAAAATGTCAGCCCAAAATAATATTTTACTATACCAAAATGATACAAGTTATGAAACAATGATGCTATAATTACAACGTTTTTGGTTCCTTTCCTAAGAGCTGTGGTTCATACTGTAGCCCTCTCCAGACGAGAGTCCCTCCCCAGAACCCCATAATGCCCTGAGATGTGACATCTGAGGGAGACTCCTGCTGCATTAGAGCGAGAGCGAGGGTGAAGGAGCAGGCTTTAGTCCTTCCCACAATAAGGAAAAGTCGCACCAAAGACACAAACAATAACCACACTTCCTCCTCACCGGTGCCCTGATGCACCCAAATGTAGAAAAATGACGGGGGGTGACGCTCACCGCCGCATTACTTTTGAGTTACGGGGCCATTTGCAATTCAAAGTGTGCAGAATGCTGACCACACCACTAACACCTCCATAGACCCACTGAGACAAATAAGGCTGGGGGCAATTTGCAGCACCCGACGCTCCAAAAGGCACTTTTGGGCCACGTCATGTAAAAATATGATAAATACCTAAACTAATGAGGTCAAATTTGGTTTTTTGAAAACAAAAATAGAGGTGTGAGGCAAGACTTAACTTCATACGCCAAGGTTGCCTTTGACGTGCTTTGATAGTGTTGGCCTTGAGTTGGCCAAATGATGTATTTGTAAATCAATTATTATTTTTACATATGAGGAAATATTGGACAGCACCTAATAATAATTTAAGCTAAAGCAAAGTGAATGATTGATTACTCATTGTATGGGTTTTTATCGGTGAGGAAAGGACGGAATCTTGATGATTTGCAAGCACACCTGCTTGGGAGTAAAATGAGCAAGAAAAAAATAATAACCCCCCCAAAAAACCACAGAAAGCTTGAGTTTCTTGAATCATGATCGGACATTATCCCGAAAACATAATCTCATCCGAAACATTAATCAAATAGTCAGACTCCTGTGCAGCCATATGGAGCAGCAGCATGTGAAGTGCGTCCAAACTTGCTGATCCTCTGTAACTGGGCCCAATTAAATGTACTGGCTGCATACAGCACATCAGCCTGCGCTCCAGCCAGAGAGAAGCACTAGCACAGTATTTCTCCCAGCACCATGCCCAGTCAAAAACAGGAGCACTCCCCTAGCCTCTGATTAATGATGGAGCTGTAGCACTACCAGAGAGGATTCAGGAGGTGATGGGAGAGGGAAGGGCGAAGGGGAATCAGACGGAACTTTAGGGGTTATCTGGTTATTATGGGCCTGAAAGTTATTGCTTCCTGTTAAATAGACAATTGTTATACGAACCAAGGGGCCATTTGACATTTGATTGTGGTTGGAAAGATATCATTCATATCAGATTGACAAGATGAAATAAAACAGAACATGTTATTAACGACAACAAGAATTAATACAAATGTGGAAAATAGAAACTTTTACTGACATATTGGCCAATTTAATAACTGATATAATTATACTGTACTCACTTATTTGGGATAATCACTCATCACAAAAGAAAGCTGATGGCTAATAATCACAAAGATGCTTTCAGTGGTGTTCTTATTACCACGTCCACAATGGTTCACATGGGTGTGATCTCCCCTCAGCTGGGGGTTGACATGCAATACTTTAAAGCCCTGTCTGTTAAATACACCTGTATAACCACATTCTGAATAGTACCCTGAGGACCTTGAACATTTTAATACTGGTCATTAATGGAGCTGGAGCCTCCAGTAATGGAGGAGACATAATGAAACATCTCTACTGCACAACACTTTACTAAGAACTTCCCTATCACTCACAAACCTCTCTTTCATATTGTAATGTGGAGAGATTGTACAATATTAAAAGAAAGGACTAACAGTGTGTTTTAAAATTGTGATTGCACAGATACTTTCCAAGCATACAGGAACCTTTTGTTGTTTCACGAAATACCCTGCAATGTACCCTACTAACACAGCTAGCAAGCACTGATTTCCTTGACGAAAAGTTAAATATCCCACTCCACTCTTAGATCGATTTAATAATTTCCCCCTAAAAAAACATGCAGAACAGGTGGTCAGTGGTGGTCTGGTCTACACAAGGAATTATGGACGATATCCATTGATCACCTATTGCTAAACACATAACCTCTGCATTATTGACCGACAAAGCTGGTTGATTCGGTCTCTTTTTAGTCTGAGCGACCTACTCCCACTATGAAGTGCCCTCATATGGATTGTGTGGTAATCCTCAGTAGCATAGTAACCGTATTGGATTTAACTCCTAGGAAGTGCCTGTGCCTGTTTCATTGATGAGATGCTATTCTTGGTCCTTTGACTGCCTTACTGAGACAGTATGGAGCTGGGGCCCAGTCTGGTTGGCTTTGTATCTGTTAAAGAACAGTTAGAGGTCTGGAAGCAGGTTCAAGTACACTCTCGAGACTAATGGTACTGCTTGGATTGCCAAGGTGCAGACTTCTATATAAGGTCTATGTCTGTTTAGCAATGTGACACCAGTGTAGCTAGCGACTAGCATTAGGCTAATTCCAATACGTTAATACTAATAGGCTAATACTAACAGGCAAATAGAACACATGATAAGTTATAAAGACACTGCTGTGTGCGTTTCAAATCGCATTTAGTTGAGCCTGCATGAAGCCCAAATGGACATGTCTGAATCGTGTTACTGTTACTGCCATATCCATACATAGGCAGTCACAATATAAATGAAAAGCAAGCTTTCTTAAGACCAAGGGCAAGCTATAGGATCCATTCAGACTTGGAAGTGGTGTCTACCTGTGCAGCCAATAGATTGATTGAATGTCCTCTGCAATGTGAGAAGGAAGAAGCTACTTTCTCAAGCAGGTGGATCAATCTGCACTGCAAGGTGACAGAGATGGCCGCCTCGCTTCACGTTCCTAGGAAACTATGCAGTTTTTTGTTTTTTTTTACGTGTTATTTCTTACATTAGTACCGCAGGTCATCTTAGGTTTCATTACATACAGTCGAGAAGAACTACTGAAAATAAGATCAGCGTCAACTCACCATCAGTACGACCAAGAATATGTTTTTCGCGACGCGGATCCTGTGTTCTGCCTTTCAAACAGGACAACGGAATGGATCCCATGCAGCGACCCAAAAAAACGACTCCGAAAAAGAGGGAAACGAGGCAGTCTTCTGGTCAGACTCCGGAGACGGGCACATCGTGCACCACTCCCTAGCATTCTTCTCGCCAATGTCCAGTCTCTTGACAACAAGGTTGATGAAATCCGAGCAAGGGTAGCATTCCAGAGGGACATCAGAGACTGTAACGTTCTTTGCTTCACGGAAACATGGCTCACTGGAGAGACACTATCCGAGGCGATGCAGCCAGCGGGTTTCTCCACGCATCGCGCCGACAGAAACAAACATCTTTCTGGTAAGAAGAGGGGCGGGGGCGTATGCCTTATGGCTAACGAGACATGGTGTGATGAAAGAAACTGTTATGCTGGTGAATGAGGACCCAAAAGCGACTTAACGAAAACAGAGTCTTTATTCCAGTATATGACCAAAGTAATAATCCTGGATAAAACAAGGAGAAAACAAAACAGGAAAAACTTAAATCCACTCGTAGTAACGAGGACTGACTGGAGACTCGACCATAGACTGCAGGTTGCTTCGGGAAGGCACCGACCGTAGCAGACTAAGACACCTGCTCACATGCAGCATCTGAAGAAGACAAAACACGACAGGGCGAGACAAGGACACAGAACAGCGAACATCATACAAGGATCCGACAAGGACAGAAGCGGAAAACAAGGGGAGAAATAGGGGCTCTAATCAGAGGGGAAATAGGGGACAGGTGTGAAAAGAGTAAATGAGTGAGTTAGGAGAATGAGGAACAGCTGGGAGCAGGAACGGAACGATAGAGAGAAGAGAGAGAGGGAGGGGGAGAGAGAGGGATAGAAAGAGGGAACGAACCTAATAAGACCAGCAGGGGGAAACGAACAGAAGGGAAAGCACAAGGACAAGACAATATATGACAAAACATGACAGAAACATACAGGAACTCAAATCCTTCTGTTCACCTGATTTAGAATTCCTCACAATCAAATGTAGACCGCATGATCTACCAAGAGAATTCCCTTCGATTATAATCACAGCCGTATATATACCCCCCCCCCCCAAGCAGACACATCGATGGCTCTGAACGAACTTTATTTGACTCTTTGCAAACTGGAATCCATTTATCCGGAGGCTGCATTCATTGTACCTGGGGATTTTAACAAGGCTAATCTGAAAACAAGACTCCCTAAATTTTATCAGCATATCGATTGCGCAACCAGGGGTGGAAAAACCTTGGATCATTGTTACTCTAACTTCCGCGACGCATATAAGGCCCTGCCCCGCCCCCCTTTCGGAAAAGCTGACCACGACTCCATTTTGTTGATCCCTGCCTACAGACAGAAACTAAAACAAGAGGCTCCCAGGCTGAGGTCTGTCCAACGCTGGTCCGACCAAGCTGACTCCACACTCCAAGACTGCTTCCATCACGTGGACTGGGATATGTTTCGTATTGCGTCAGACAACAATATTGACGAATACGCTGATTCGGTGTGCGAGTTCATTAGAATGTGCATTGAAGATGTCGTTCCCATAGCAACAATTAAAACATTCCTTAACCAGAAACCGTGGATTGATGGCAGCATTCGCGTGAAACTGAAAGCGCGAACCACTGCTTTTAATCAGGGCAAGGTGACTGGTAACATGACTGAATACAAACAGTGCAGCTATTCCCTCCGCAAGGCTATCAAACAAGCTAAGCGTCAGTACAGAGACAAAGTAGAATCTCAATTCAACAGCTCAGACACAAGAGGCATGTGTCACGGACCAGGATGTCTTGCTCCCAGGCAGACTAAATAACTTTTTTGCCCGCTTTGAGGACAATACAGTGCCACTGACACAGCCTGCAACAAAAACATGCGGACTCTCCTTCACTGCAGCCGAGGTGAGTAAGACATTTAAACGTGTTAACCCTCGCAAGGCTGCAGGCCCAGACGGCATCCCCAGCCGCGCCCTCAGAGCATGCGCAGACCAGCTGGCCGGTGTGTTTACGGACATATTCAATCAATCCCTATACCAGTCTGCTGTTCCCACATGCTTCAAGAGGGCCACCATTGTTCCTGTTCCCAAGAAAGCTAAGGTAACTGAGCTAAACGACATTCCACCCCGTAGCACTCACTTCCGTCATCATGAAGTGCTTTGAGAGACTAGTCAAAGACCATATCACCTCCACCCTACCTGAGACCCTAGACCCACTCCAATTTGCTTACCGCACAAATAGGTCCACAGACGATGCAATCTCAACCACACTGCACACTGCCCTAACCCATCTGGACAAGAGGAATACCTATGTGAGAATGCTGTTCATCGACTACAGCTCGGCATTCAACAGCATAGTACCCTCCAAGCTCGTCATCAAGCTCGAGACTCTGGGTCTCGACCCCGCCCTGTGCAACTGGGTACTGGACTTCCTGACGGGCCGCCCCCAGGTGGTGAGGGTAGGCAACAACATCTCCTCCCCGCTGATCCTCAACACTGGGGCCCCACAAGGGTGCGTTCTGAGCCCTCTCCTGTACTCCCTGTTCACCCACGACTGCGTGGCCACACACGCCTCCAACTCAATCATCAAGTTTGCGGACGACACAACAGTGGTAGACTTGATTACCAACAACGACGAGATGGCCTACAGGGAGGAGGTGAGGGCCCTCGGAGTGTGGTGTCAGGAAAATAACCTCACACTCAACATCAACAAAACTAAGGAGATGATTGTGGACTTCAGGAAACAGCAGAGGGAACACCCACCTATCCACATCGATGGAACAGTAGTGGAGAGGGTAGCAAGTTTTAAGTTCCTCGGCATACACATCACAGACAAACTGAATTGGTCCACTCACACAGACAACATCGTGAAGAAGGCGCAGCAGCGCCTCTTCAACCTCAGGAGGCTGAAGAAATTCGGCTTGTCACCAAAAGCACTCACAAACTTCTACAGATGCACAATCGAGAGCGTCCTGGCGGGCTGTATCACCGCCTGGTACGGCAACTGCTCCGCCCTCAACCATAAGGATCTCCAGAGGGTAGTGAGGTCTGCACAACGCATCACCGGGGGCAAACTACCTGCCCTCCAGGACACCTACGCCACCCGATGTTACAGGAAGGCCATAAAGATCATCAAGGACATCAACCACCCGAGCCACTGCCTGTTCACCCCGCTATCATCCAGAAGGCGAGGTCAATACAGGTGCATCAAAGCTGGCACCGAGAGACTGAAAAACAGCTTCTATCTCAAGGCCATCAGACTGTTAAACAGCCACCACTAACATTGAGTGGCTGCTGCCAACACACTGACACTGACACTGACTCAACTCCAGCCACTTTAATAATGGGAATTGATGGGAAATGATGCAAATATATCACTAGCCACTTTAAACAATGCTACCTTATATAATGTTACTTACCCTACATTATTCATCTCATATGCATACGTATATACTGTACTCTATATCATCGACTGCATCCTTATGTAATACATGTATCACTAGCCACTTTAACTATGCCACTTTGTTTACATACTCATCTCATATGTATATACTGTACTCGATACCATCTACTGTATCTTGCCTATGCTGCTCTGTACCATCACTCATTCATATATCCTTATGTACATATTCTTTATCCCCTTACACTGTGTATAAGACAGTAGATTTGGAATTGTTAGTTAGATTACTTGTTGGTTATTACTGCATTGTCGGAACTAGAAGCACAAGCATTTCGCTACACTCGCATTAACATCTGCTAACCATGTGTATGTGACAAATAAAATTTGATTTTATTTGATTTGATTTATTGGCGCTAATCGGCTAATCACGTGGCTAAAGGTGACGTCCGCCTGCAAAGCTCTCTGATTTGAACCTTGACTAGGGTTGTATTGGAGACATGGAGCAGTTACAGGGGCACTTTTAAAACGTCAACACTGAACTTAGTCTGCTTAAAGTCTGGCTACGTCTTGGTCCACTGCCAGGAGTTTACTCGTATGGTGTGGACAAAGAAAACAGTTCTATAGAATTATGTGTGTGTTTCTGTTCCCTGTCTATAACCAGGTTTACATCCAACCTTTTATGCCAGTAAAGTACTGTACATGTCGAATAAAACATTTAATGACAGACCTGGAAACAGCACGTCAGAAAACTTTCCAAATGTCGACAAAACAAAATGCTAGACAAGGTGGGATATTTTTGTGTTGGTATTTTAATGACGCGAGAAATGGCGGTAAAATGACTTGATGCGGAAACATTGATATATTAACTGTCATATCGAAGTGAACTTGCAGTCACATGATGACATGTGTGTTCCTCCCACTACGACTGGAAAGCATGCAGTTTATTAGGCTACAGATTAAATAAGTTATGATGAACTTCACAGGGTGGTGAAAACGCACGGTGCTTGATGCTCCTTTCCAATAAATATTGAAGGTCTTATTCTGGTGATTCCTCTCCCTCGTTTTCCCCTGCCCCGCTACAAAGTTTCTCCCTGCAGGCAGTCACTGAGTCCGAGGTGCTAAAGGAGAACCAAGTATTATTATTCATATCTCAGAGCCATTTGCTTTGTTATAGTCTAATGTTAGCTAGCTAACAATGAACCTGGTTGGTTAGCTACCTGCAGATTCATGCAGGGTAGTAACATCATGTTTGGGATCATGGTTCATTGTTTATCTATCTAGCTACATGTCTTAACAAAAGACTCCACTATGCAAGTATCCATTTCAATAGAATGTCACTGCAACAACTATTAATAGAAGTAGCTGGTAAATTCACTCTGGCTATCTACTCCAATTTCAGAGCACGGGTAAGATAGTCAAGCTAGCTACATGTTCAGATATTACACATTTCTAATTTTGACAGAAGTCATTTTAATTTCAAGTTAAAGTGCACTGTTAGCTAGCTAGATAATGTTAGTTGGCTGGCTCGCTAGCTAACGTTATGTGTATGATCTTATTATTTGTATCTCAGAGATATTTGCTTTGCTAGTTATAGGCTAATGTTAGCTAGCTAATATTGAACCTGGTTGGTTAGCTACCTGCAGATTCATGCTGAGTAGTAATGTCATGAGTTGGGATTATGGTTCATTGTTTAGCATGTTTACATGTCTTAACTCAAGACTACACTATGCAAGTAACCATTTCAATAGAATGTCACTGTGACAACTGTTGATAGGCATAGATGGGAAATTCGCTCAGGCTATCTACTCTGATTTCAGAGCACTTTCATCTGAGTGTGCCAGAGTGAAGAATAACTGACAAATTTATGAACGCTCAATACTCGTTGAATATGGCGTGCGTCAGTAAACGTTGGCAAAAAAAAATCTATTTGTTGCCAGCAGCACAGTTGCAGTCACCAACACTCTGGATAACATAAAAACAGGCTAACCAGCTCTTCTAGGGTGAGGAAAATGATCAGCTGTTCTCTCATTTGTGTCGAGAAGTAGCTAGCAAGCTAGCCAACATTAGCCAGTTAGCTTGGGTGCTTGACTGATGGTGTTAGTGCAGAACGCTCGGCTCAACCCTTAAAGAGATGGGTGGGGCTAAAGCTTAAGAGGATGTGAACTACGCTGAATGGGTGTAGACAAAGAGCTCTCCAGTAGGTACCGAAACATTCAAAAGCCATTTTCTAAAAAGTGAGGTTACAAGTTTATCAACTTTCAAAGCAGAATAACTTTCCCATTGTTCCTCATATGCTGTATAAGATTTACCATTTTGTAGCTCTGTGTCTCTGCTTTTGTCCAATGTAAAAATAAAAAAATGTTGCTACGTAAGACCGTATCAAGTCAATCGGTCACAGATGGCTTGCACAATATTAGACTTTATTTGTTGAGTGACAACCAATGTTATTTTCTAGGTGATTTTTTTATTGTCAAGTAGCTGTTTAAAATGGTGTTATACCAGAATAAAAGTAGAAGAGATAACTCTCATCTGGCTATAGGTAGGCTACATGCTGATCAAGGCTTATGTTAGTGTAATGATATTCGTCTGTTGTTTGAAGTGAGTCAGACCGAAATGCAACGTGTAGGTTACTCATGACATTTAATGAAGAAAATGCTGTACATGAAATAATTGAAAATACAAAAACAACAAACAAGTGAAACAAAATACAGCCTATCTGGTGACTAACACTAAGACAGGTACAATCACCCACGAAATACAACGCGCACTCAAGCTACCTAAATACGGTTCCCAATCCGAGACAACGAGAATCAGCTGACTCCAATTAGGAATCGCCTCAGGCAGCCAAGCCTAACTAGACACACCCCTACTAATACACACTCCTAATTAATACAAACCCCAATACGAAATACAACATATAAACCCATGTCATACCCTGGCCTACCCAAACATATAACAAAAACACAAGATACAATGACCAAGGCGTGACAATTAGATTATATGTTTTATTGTTCAGGTTCACCATCAGCAATAGTTTTGGTAACTTAGCTTGAAACAATCAGTTGACTGAGTAAACCTGGCACCTACTACCATACCAGTAAACCTGGCACCTACTACCATACCAGTAAACCTGGCACCTACTACCATACCAGTAAACCTGGCACCTACTACCATACCCCGTTCAAATGCACTTAAATCTTTTGTCTTGCCCATTTACTCTCTGAATGGCACACATACACAATCCATGTCTCAATTGTCTCAAGGCTTAAAAATCCTTATTTAATAACCTGCCTCCTCCCCTTCATCTACACTAAACACAGGCTACCTGGGGCCATAAGTAGCCAAGTGGGCCAGTAACTGAAAGGTTGCTGCATCAAATCCCTGAGCTGACAAGGTAAAAATATGTTGTTCTCCCCCTCAAAAAGGCAGTTAACCCACTGTTCTCCAGTAGGCTGTCAATGTAAATAGAATTTGTTCTTATCTGACTTGCCTAGTTCAATAAGTATATTTATGTGCACTATGTCATCACGAACAGCCTTTTATCCGCAACAAGTCAATCTGATGGAAACACATCTCTGGTGGGGAAATTCACATATTGTTTTTATGCGGATGTTAAGAATATTCACATAAAAATGTGTCGGCAATTGGATGGAAACCTAGCTTACATTAAAGGAATTAGTGTGTGTTTTTTATTGCTTGTGCTAACAGTTGATCTTATCAGAATACAGAGCACACCCTCACAACTGTGTGGCTTTTCCATTTAATTCAGGAAATAAATATATGTATGTGCATGTGTGATGGTGTAGACTTATAGAGATACTGTATGTTACTCTTCATGTTTCAGACATGTTTGAACCTAGAATATAAATAGTTAATATTATCTTTGGCACAGAACAGAAACAAATATTGTTTTGGTGAAAACAGATTTTAAGGACTTGGCTGCTCATGACAAATGACTGAACCACATAACTGCAGATAATTATCCCAATATCCAAAATATTTAGCAACTCAGCATTTCATTAAGGTCCTGCTCATATTTTCTTTAAAGTCCCTTTGATTGTGTTTGACTTGAGCAATAACCAAACCCGTTGGACCACAGTCTATCTGTGCTCGCCTGTAACTCAAACCAACACTGCTTACGTTCAATGTGGCATCTGGCTTTCACATTACATTTGAGGCTGGCTTTTTGAGGTGCCTCTCAAATGTGTTAGAATTAAATTAAAACCTGCCTAGGTGAACTGGACATTTTCCAAGACTGCATTTCACACACCATAAACACTAGAGAAATGTTTAAACATATCATATCCTAAAAGGCTGTAGCCAGGCTTTTCAGATTTTCCAGGCAGCATCGTGCATTTAAAGACCCCCCCCCCCAAAAGAAAATAACAAGCTGTTTTACATTTGAAGGAAAAAAGGAGGCACTGAATTCCCCTGAATTTATGGTTGTGGAAATCAAATTTGAAATGTTTTCTTATTTTACATCTTCACAATATTTTAAATTGACTTTAAGATTGCTTCAGTCGTGCAGGCTAGATGACTGCAATGATTAAAATCCACACAAATGTGAAAATGTAGATATGTCTCATAGGAAAGTAATTGAGATGTAAATGCAGAGTTAATGTATACAGTAGTCTGACTTCCTTGCATATGATCCAGGACCCTGTTATTGGAACATTGTCATAATCCTCTGTTTCAATTAACACCACAGCTTACGTGGTGCGCTGCACACCAAACATCTGATTACATTTCTTCAGCTTGTTTATGTTATGTACAATTCAATCAGATGAACTAGACGATAGTGGGAGAAAACAAGATTAGCAACACAGCATCTGCAAAACCGCAGTAGGTGTTCACACACAATGTATTCATGTAAAACCAAAAATTGCTAAACAGGAAATATCTACGAACCACAAAGCACAGAACGTTTTGAGGTACATTTCTCAACAGAGAGGCCCCGATCTGGCATCCAAATCCTCCAAATCCATTCCTAATGTTGTAATATCAAATAGGGTTATCAAATTGAGGTTCACATCAGGTTTTCCCTCTGGCAAAGTCCTGAAAACAAATGCTTCCTAAGCCCCAAAGTCCATGTCAAATAATCGCAAGCCATTTTACAGTAAAACCATAGTCTCGTCTGCGACTCAAGGGAAACTGGTGTACGATATGTGAGCAGATGTGATTATAAAACATAATAAGATAACTAATCTGTTTAAACTAAGCAGGGGGGACAGAGAGCCCATTCAGAACCATGGCCCATCTTATTATTCGTCTCCAAATATAATCCTGTCGGACAATAAACAACATAAATGCTTCTGATAGGATTAATGGCTGTGAAATATGTCTGGAAGGGAGGAGAGAGAATAGAAAGACTATTTTACTTAAGCAGGGTTAAACACACAAAGGCAAGCATCCATAGAAAGTGAGTGTGAGGCTCTCGGCTGGAGGTGTCCACGCCCAGTGGTTCTCCAAATAGAGGCTCATGGATCACACCTCGGCTTGGCTGGGTCAGGGCTAAACACTGGCATGTGGCTTGAAATATCACTGCAGGGTTTACTTGGTGGGTCACTAGAACATTCCTGAAGATTCAAAAGGGTCAATACACAGAAAGGGTCAGTGTTTTATGGGCAAATAGTAGGAAAGTCATTTCTTATTTTTCATGTGAACAAGTTTTTGTTTTTTTACTTGCCCTGTTATCAAACTGACTTCAATACATGTCAGTATTTGTGTATTTTCGAAACTTCACACAACTGCCACTTTACAGTACAGTGTTGGTTGTGGACATATTCCCATATTTGCCTTGGCAGTAGACCTGCTTCACCATGTGAGGTTATGTACTCTGTGGATTGGTCCAGAACTACTGACAGCCAGCAGTATGCGGATACTGTCATATTTACACACATTGGAATAGTGTGTAAGTAAAATAACCTTTTACAGTTAGCAGGAAAGATAAAGCTGATTAAGCCTAAATTAAAGAAAGAGAGAGTACTACAATAATTCTAGCTGTCACTTTATATTAGGGCAGATATTACTCCACAGTACACACACACAAAACACTTCCCTGTAGTGGAGTACAGACCAGGCCAGGGTGTGTGATAAACGGTCTCGTGCCTCCCCTCCACAGGACCACCTACCCAGCCTGGAAAACAGGTCACGCACCTGGAAGTGGTCAGGGTGGCTAACGCTAACAAACTATGGGTGATTAAGAGTGGCCTTTAGCCAAGACCTGGGCCAACACCACCAGGGCCAAGAGGAAGGGAGGTGTGTGTGTTAGGAGAGGAGGGGGGGTCGGGGAGAGTTGATATATTCACAGATCACCCCTCTACCCTTACCTACCACCCCTGAAATACATGCCCACCCACAGACTAACTCCTGTTTGCCTAGGGGATACAGAGCCAAGATGAGGAGGGATACAGAGCCAAGATGAGGAGGGATACAGAGCCAAGATGAGGAGGGATACAGAGCCAAGATGATGAGGGATACAGAGCCAAGATGAGGAGGGATACAGAGCCAATATGAGGAGGGATACAGAGCCACGATGAGGAGGGATACAGAGCCAAGATGAGGAGGGATACAGAGCCAATATGAGGAGGGATACAGAGCCACGATGAGGAGGGATACAGAGCCACGATGAGGAGGGATACAGAGCCAAGATGAGGAGGGATACAGAGCCACGATGAGGAGGGATACAGAGCCAATATGAGGAGGGATACAGAGCCAATATGAGGAGGGATACAGAGCCACGATGAGGAGGGATACAGAGCCAAGATGAGGAGGGATACAGAGCCAATATGAGGAGGGATACAGAGCCACGATGAGGAGGGATACAGAGCCAAGATGAGGACGGATACAGAGCCAAGATGAGGAGGGATACAGAGCCAAGAGGAGGAGGGATACAGGTGGGATACATCCCTAGTGTCATTACAATAGTCTTGACAAGTAATATACTGGATGAATTCACATTCTGTGAAGTACATGACAGTAAGAAAGGAATACCATATCAGTGCTTTAAAAACACATATGATATGATATGAAATAGCAGCTTTCCACACTTTTCCACAAGGTATAATAGACAACCTCCCCATGTCAAAAAAGCTCCAAACTAAATGTACTGTGCTCAATGACTTGTTTCCTCCCCCAGGGTGATTCCTTATGTTCTCCACTGGAAGTCAACAATGGATGTACAGTATGTGAAGGTCTGCCATTCCTGTGGTGTGGAGGAGTGCTCAGATGATTGAGGCTCTGACCGAACACACACACCCAGTCACGCATAGACATACACACACACACAATTGCACACACAGCAGCCCCCCCCCCCCTCCCCCCTCCCCTTGGGGCGACTCGCCACTCTAAACTCCCATGACCTGCTCTTTAATACCCGTGATATGATTACCAAAAGGGCTTTCCCTGCCAAGAGGAGGAAGGGAAGACCCTGCATGTGTGAAATATATGCTCCACTCATGGACATTCACCCTGTACTGAGTTAAATCCACAGGCGTTACACTATGGAACCTATGTAATACAAGGGAGTCTTATCCCTTGCACTTTAGTAAATCCTGCCACTTGCATAGGAGTTATATTATCTGCCATCCAAGCCCCTCTGGTATTTTCTGTGCAGGTTGTGTTCTGCAACAAAGAGAAAGAGGGATGAGTTGGAAAACAGAGGAAAGATTGCCTTTCAGTTTTTTGGACGGTGGACAAACATGTTTCCAATTGTTTGGCTGTAGATCACATTGTGCTCCACAATGCCTCCCCTCCCATCAACATGCAGTCTACTGACACCTCCCACTGTGACACATTCATTATACGTTCCTTTATACAGGCATATCCCTGGCCATGAATACATAATGCCCAAAATGAGTCATATTCACAGAACCGATGCCCAGCAGTGAATAAATACAAGCTATCCATCACACATGAACCGGTGAAAAATGTATGTGAGTCCACAGAGGCTGGAGAGGGGAGGGGGAGGAGGGGGTCTGGGGTAGGGCTAGCCAAAGGGGTGACGGGAAATTATTAGGCTTTATTTTAAGAAAGTGGGTGGGCAAGGATGATCACAATGCCACACTAACGTCCTCCATGGCTGAAGAGAGAGGGAAAGGAGGCAGCTAAAGCATATGCATCAGATGCATTTCAACCTGCAAGGTGCGCAAAAACATGTTGATAAATACATGTTTGATAAATACATGTTTGATAAATACTTGATACATACATGTTTGATAAATACATGTTTGATAAATACTTGATACATACATGCTTGATAAATACATGTTTGATAAATACTTGATACATACACTTGATAAATACATGTTTGCTTGATACATACAAAAATACATGCTTGATAAATACATGTTTGATAAATACATGCTTGAAAAATACATGCTTGATAAATACTTGATAAATACATGTTTGATAAATACATGTTTGATAAATACTTGATACATACATGCTTGAAAAATACATGCTTGATAAATACATGTTTGATAAATACATGCTTGAAAAATACATGCTTGATAAATACTTGATAAATACATGTTTGATAAATACATGTTTGATAAATACTTGATACATACATGCTTGATAAATACATGTTTGATAAATACTTGATACATACATGCTTGATAAATACATGTTTGATAAATACATGTTTGATAAATACTTGATACATACATGCTTGAAAAATACATGCTTGATAAATACATGTTTCATAAATACATGCTTGAAAAATACATGCTTGATAAATACTTGATAAATACATGTTTGATAAATACATGTTTGATAAATACTTGATACATACATGCTTGATAAATACATGCTTGATAAATACATGTTTGATAAATACTTGATAAATAAATGCTTGATAAATACATGTTTGATAAATACATGCTTGATAAATACATGCTTGATAAATACATGTTTGATAAATGCATGGTTGATAAATACATGCTTGATAAATACATGTTTGATAAATACATGCATGATAAATACACGGTTGATAAATACATGCTTGATAAATACATGTTTGATAAATACATGTTTGATAAATACATGTTTGATAAATACATGTTTGATAAATACATGCTTGATAAATACATGGTTGATAAATACATGTTTGATAAATACATGTTTGATAAATACATGGTTGATAAATACATGTTTGATAAATACATGTTTGATAAATACATGCTTGATAAATACATGTTTGATAAATACATGTTTGATAAATACTTGATAAATACATGCTTGATAAATACATGTTTGATAAATACATGTTTGATAAATACATGCTTGATAAATACATGTTTGATAAATACATGTTTGATAAATACATGCTTGATAAATACATGCTTGATAAATGCTTGATAAATACTTGATAAATACATGTTTGATAAATACTTGATAAATACTTGATAAATACATGCTTGATAAATAATTGATAAATACATGTTTGATAAATACATGCTTGATAAATAATTGATAAATACATGTTTGATAAATACATGCTTGATAAATAATTGATAAATACATGTTTGATAAATACATGTTTGATAAATACATGCTTGATAAATACATGCTTGATAAATGCTTGATAAATACTTGATAAATACATGCTTGATAAATAATTGATAAATACATGTTTGATAAATACATGCTTGATAAATAATTGATAAATACATGTTTGATAAATACATGCTTGATAAATAATTGATAAATACATGTTTGATAAATACATGTTTGATAAATAATTGATAAATACATGTTTGATAAATACTTGATAAATACTTGATAAATACATGCTTGATAAATAATTGATAAATACATGTTTGATAAATACATGCTTGATAAATAATTGATAAATACATGTTTGATAAATACATGCTTGATAAATAATTGATAAATACATGTTTGATAAATACTTGATAAATACTTGATAAATACATGCTTGATAAATAATTGATAAATACATGTTTGATAAATACATGCTTGATAAATAATTGATAAATACATGTTTGATAAATACATGCTTGATAAATAATTGATAAATACATGTTTGATAAATACATGCTTGATAAATAATTGATAAATACATGTTTGATAAATACATGCTTGATAAATAATTGATAAATACATGTTTGATAAATAATTGATAAATACATGTTTGATAAATACATGGTTGATAAATTCATACTTGATAAATACATGCTTGATAAATACTTGATAAATACTTGTTAAATAGTGTATAAATTAATTGCATGAAGAAATATTCATGGGAATATATCATAATATAAAGAATAAATAAATAAATAAATATTAGTGGAACTATATTCAAGACGAGATATAAAAACAGTCATTTGTTGGTTGTATCAGACTCTGTTTTGTGCCTTTATACCATTGCCTACGCATGAATCAATCGCATCTTCTCTTTATGCTTCGGGGCTTTGTGTGAGCAAGCCCCACAAACAAATCGGTTGCACTGCACACAGTTTTCATGGGCCTTGTTTCGTGTGCACCTGCCAACTTGATGTGGTCTCTTATTTTTCCTGAGTGGGAGCTGTGGTACTTGGGGAAGAGGGAGAGCAGGACCTGCTGCCTTGGCGGCCTGCTTGGCAGCTGTAGCTTCTTTATTGGCGTTCATGTGGTTCTCACGAAGCTCACATGCCAGATCCAGTGGGATGCATGGTGCTGAGGATGGGAACACTCATATTTATTTTCCATCTGTACACTGTGAGAGTTGCTTTACCACTCTCCATCACTGATGTGGAGTACAGCTCCGCTGGTATGTTGTTCTGTGCAGAAGGGGGCAGCTCCCGTCTTTGTTTATTCACTGTTCCCAGCAGGCTAGTCTTCTTCGCAATCAACTTGTCTGCCAGGGAAATTGATGTGAAGAAGTTGTCCATGGTCACATTTCTGCCTTGTAAGGCTCCACGAGTCTCAATACCACAGTCTCAGACAGTCGCTCATCCGCTGGCCTGGTTTCAGCTTTCCCCAGATTTGGAAAGCCATTGAGCAAATACTTGGTTTCGACATCGGTGAAAACTTAACTGAAGTCACATGCAGCATTTATCAGTGTCCATCTTGTTTCTATCGCCCATTCATCCATCGACGATAGAATAGTGGATTTTAATTTGACGTTTATTATGTTACTACTTTTTTCTTAGTAGCCAGAGCAATTCTGCCGCGCGAGTGGTCATGTGCTGGACAGCACAAATATTCTTGGAAAAACTTACATTTGTAAAAAGAGCTGCACCTCTTGAATTTTGAGAGTTATTTGACAAAGGTCATAGAAACGTCAGAGCTCTTTCAGATACTGTATAGAAATCACGACGTTTTACCTGCATGTGAGTCTGAAAGGAGGATTTGATAAAGCCATGCTCATGTCCTTGCATCTGTCAATTACAAGATGCGCCCATCTTTCAAGTACAATTTAACAAATTATAGGCTTAATATTGTCACTCATCAGATTATTGTCAATTTAATCTTGTCCATAGGCTAACTCTTATTATGTGTGAAATTAGTTTCGGTATAGTTTAGTCTGACTGGCATCGTTTGTTTCCCACTCAACTTGGATAGAGTCAAGGATATGTTTTGCACTATTCTAATGTCCTACTGCAAAACATAGCATGTTCTCATTTTCCTTACAATACATGTTATTAGTAACAGAGTTATAGTAAATAAAACAGTCCTGGTAACAGCTTCTGTAAAAGAGATTAGTATCTACCTGCAAGGCGTGCAGTCAAATTATTCAAATGAGAGCCAACGCTGATATATAGACATAACACAAACTCATCATTGCGTTATTGTTGTTCTAAATTAAATCAACCTCTTCACCCTCCTTACCATTCAGTTAGGCCTCATTTAAATGACATTATGAAGTAACTTGCACAATTATCGCCCATTCATCCATTTGTCATTGAGGATAGAGAGACGCATTAGCGCCTGGCTGGGTACCAACGTTCTACAGCACATTGTCTTTGTGGATTAAGTTAGGAATAGATGTGAAAAAATACTTTTCCGTTTGTGACGTCAAAATTCTGACAAATGAGCAGTGTAAAATACAAACATTTAGGAAATGTCAGGGAAGGAGCAGGACATAACTTTTTTGGGTGGGGTGATTTTTTTTGTAAAATCAAATGTCTATGTTGGCCTGTGGCGGTTCTAATGTTAAGGCCTCTGTGTGTGTGTGTGGTGAAATACATTCCTAAAGACGTGGAAACATGCACTGGAACAAAGGAGGCCATTTGTCACTGCTGTCCCTCTGGGGGGAATTGCTACAGTTTCTAAAATGGTCCTGCTGAAACGTTTCAGATGTCTGCGTAATGACAGCCTATAAAATCTAAGCTGTCTGTAAAGTCATCTAATCAGAAATCAAGCCACATAATTGGCTGTGTTCCTACAATAGGAAGCAGTTAAGGTTTTAGTAAATGGAACTACCATAACAATATGTAATAGAGGATCCTAGAGGTTCAGAGGTGCCCTATTTGGAATAAAAGCTGTACTTTATTCATTCATCTGAACTGTCATAATTTTCCTCTTTTTCTCCCTGCCTTGAAAGACAACCTTTCAACCTGCCTTTAGCTGAGTATTCACTGTCAGGAATACAAGTTCATCCATGCATTGTATCTTCTCACCTCTCTGGTTAGTTGTTACGTATAGCTTACCTGCCTGGTGTAATGTTCTGACATTCCAGAATCCAATTGTCACTCTTGACATGAGCTGTAGCAGACTTTTAATCCCCTGTGCTGTCAGGTGAGTTTAACACCGGGGATTCATGGGCATCTGTTTATGGTTGTCTGTTTGGCTTAGACCTGTGGAGGAGAATGAACCAGGAGGTCCTCAGCAGTGTTGTCACGCCCTGTCTCTGATTGGGACGCCCTGTCTCTGATTGGGAACCATACATAGGCAACCTTTTCCCACCTGTGTTTTGTGGGTAGTTGTTTTCTGTTTAGTGTTCTGCACCTGACAGGAATGTTTCGGTTTTCCCTCTTGGTTTATTTCGTTCAGAGTGTTTGTTGATCCAAAAGCATCATGAACACTTACCACGCTGCGCTTTGGTCCGATCCTTCATGCAACGACAACCGTTACAAGTGTGACCAGAAGAAGAACATAAAGATTTAAAGACATAAAAGCCATGCACTGGATTACTGTACAACCCACATGGAAAAAGAACACAGGAGACCAAAAACCTACTGAAGACTCCACTCTGCAAGAACTGAGTAAAGCAGGGATCTCATGGGAAGAGGCAAAAGCCCTTGAAGAGAAGAGGGTGAGGTGGAGAGCCATAGTGGACACCCGATGCTTCCAAAAAGCCCAAGGTGACTAAACCAAAGTAAGTTATCCCTACATTTCCCCATCCTTTTCCATCCTCATCATCCTGAAAGCATACACTACCCATCCCTCTCTACTGCAAACAGCCCACTACTTCTCTCCATCACTCCCCGGCCTACTTTACCGCCACCCCACTACTCCGTCCTGCTTCTCCATCTATTTGGCCGATACATCCCCACCCAGCCCCACCAGAGCTGCTTCATCCATCTATTTGGCCAATACATCCCCACCCAGCCCCAGCAGAGCTGCTTCTCCATCTATTTGGCCAATACATCCCCACCCAGCCCCACCAGAGCTGCTTCTCCATCTATTTGGCCGATACATCCCCACCCAGCCCCACCAGAGCTGCTTCATCCATCTATTTACATTTACATTTACATTTAAGTCATTTAGCAGACGCTCTTATCCAGAGCGACTTACAAATTGGTGCATTCACCTTATGACATCCAGTGGAACAACCACTTTACAATAGTGCATCTAAATATTTTAAGGGGGGGGGGGTGAGAAGGATTACTTTATCCTATCCTAGGTATTCCTTAAAGAGGTGGGGTTTCAGGTGTCTCCGGAAGGTGGTGATTGACTCCGCTGTCCTGGCGTCGTGAGGGAGTTTGTTCCACCATTGGGGAGCCAGAGCAGCGAACAGTTTTGACTGAGCTGAGCGGGAACTGTACTTCCTCAGTGGTAGGGAGGCGAGCAGGCCAGAGGTGGATGAACGCAGTGCCCTTATTTGGGTGTAGGGCCTGATCAGAGCCTGGAGGTACTGAGGTGCCGTTCCCCTCACAGCTCCGTAGGCAAGCACCATGGTCTTGTAGCGGATGCGAGCTTCAACTGGAAGCCAGTGGAGAGAGCGGAGGAGCGGGGTGACGTGAGAGAACTTGGGAAGGTTGAACACTAGACGGGCTGCGGCGTTCTGGATGAGTTGTAGGGGTTTAATGGCACAGGCAGGGAGCCCAGGCAACAGCGAGTTGCAGTAATCCAGACGGGAGATGACAAGTGCCTGGATTAGGACCTGCGCCGCTTCCTGTGTGAGGCAGGGTCGTACTCTGCGGATGTTGTAGAGCATGAACCTACAGGAACGGGCCACCGCCTTGATGTTAGTTGAGAACGACAGTTTGTTGTCCAGGATCACGCCAAGGTTCTTAGCGCTCTGGGAGGAGGACACAATGGAGTTGTCAACCGTGATGGCGAGATCATGGAACGGGCAGTCCTTCCCCGGGAGGAAGAGCAGCTCCGTCTTGCCGAAGTTCAGCTTGAGGTGGTGATCCGTCATCCACACTGATATGTCTGCCAGACATGCAGAGATGCGATTCGCCACCTGGTCATCAGAAGGGGGAAAGGAGAAGATTAATTGTGTGTCGTCTGCATAGCAATGATAGGAGAGACCATGTGAGGTTATGACAGAGCCAAGTGACTTGGTGTATAGCGAGAATAGGAGAGGGCCTAGAACAGAGCCCTGGGGACACCAGTGGTGAGAGCGCGTGGTGAGGAGACAGATTCTCGCCACGCCACCTGGTAGGAGCGACCTGTCAGGTAGGACGCAATCCAAGCGTGGGCCGCGCCGGAGATGCCCAACTCGGAGAGGGTGGAGAGGAGGATCTGATGGTTCACAGTATCGAAGGCAGCCGATAGGTCTAGAAGGATGAGAGCAGAGGAGAGAGAGTTAGCTTTAGCGGTGCGGAGCGCCTCCGTGATACAGAGAAGAGCAGTCTCAGTTGAATGACTAGTCTTGAAACCTGACTGATTTGGATCAAGAAGGTCATTCTGAGAGAGATAGCGGGAGAGCGACCAAGGACGGCACGTTCAAGAGTTTTGGAGAGAAAAGAAAGAAGGGATACTGGTCTGTAGTTGTTGACATCGGAGGGATCGAGTGTAGGTTTTTTCAGAAGGGGGTGCAACTCTCGCTCTCTTGAAGACGGAAGGGACGTAGCCAGCGGTCAGGGATAAGTTGATGAGCGAGGTGAGGTAAGGGAGAAGGTCTCCGGAAATGGTCTGGAGAAGAGAGGAGGGGATAGGGTCGAGCGGGCAGGTTGTTGGGCGGCCGGCCGGACAAGACGCGAGATTTCATCTGGAGAGAGAGGGGAGAAAGAGGTCAGAGCACAGGGTAGGGCAGTGTGAGCAGAACCAGCGGTGTTGTTTGACTTAGCAAACGAGGATCGGATGTCGTCGATCTTCTTTTCAAAATGGTTGACGAAGTCATCTGCAGAGAGGGAGGAGGGGGGGGAGGGGGAGGAGGATTCAGGAGGGAGGAGAATGTGGCAAAGAGCTTCCTAGGGTTAGAGGCAGATGCTTGGAATTTAGAGTGGTAGAAAGTGGCTTTAGCAGCAGAGACAGAGGAGGAAAATGTAGAGAGGAGGGAGTGAAAGGATGCCAGGTCCGCAGGGAGGCGAGTTTTCCTCCATTTCCGCTCGGCCTTCCGGAGCCCTGTTCTGTGAGCTCGCATTGAGTCGTCAAGCCACGTATCTATTTGTCCAATACATCCCCACCCAGCCCCACCAGAGCTGCTTCATCCATCTATTTGGCCAATACAAAGTTCTGGGACACTCTAAAGTCCATGGAGAATAAGAACACCTCCTCCCAGCTGCCCACTGCACTGAAGATAGGAAACACTGTCACCACTGATAAATCCACCATAATTGAGAATTTCAATAAGCATTTTTCTACGGCTGGCCATGCTTTCCACCTGGCTACTCCTACCCCGGTCAACAGCACTGCACCCCCAACAGCAACTCGCCCAAGCCTTCCCCATTTCTCTTTCTCCCAAATCCATTCAGCTGATGTTCTGAAAGAGCTGAAAAATCTGGACCCCTACAAATCACCTGGGCTAGACAATCTGGACCCTTTCTTTCTAAAATTATCTGCCGAAATTGTTGCCACCCCTATTACTAGCCTGTTCAACCTCTCTTTCGTGTCGTCTGAGATTCACAAAGATTGGAAAGCAGCTGCGGTCATCCCCCTCTTCAAAGGGGGGGACACTCTTGACCCAAACTGCTACAGACCTATATCTATCCTACCATGCCTTTCTAAGGTCTTCGAAAGCCAAGTCAACAAACAGATTACCGACCATTTCGAATCTCACCATACCTTCTCTGCTATGCAATCTGGTTTCAGAGCTGGTCATGGGTGCACCTCAGCCATGCTCAAGGTCCTAAACGATATCTTAACCGCCATCGATAAGAAACATTACTGTGCAGCCGTATTCATTGATCTGGCCAAGGCTTTCGATTCTGTCAATCACCACATCCTCATCGGCAGACTCGACAGCCTTGGTTTCTCAAATGATTCCCTCGCCTGGTTCACCAACTACTTCTCTGATAGAGTTCAGTGTGTCAAATCGGAGGGTCTGCTGTCCGGTCCTCTGGCAGTCTCTATGTGGGTGCCACAGGGTTCAATTCTTGGACCGACTCTCTTCTCTGTATACATCAATGAGGTCGCTCTTGCTGCTGGTGACTCCCCGATCCACCTCTATGCAGATGACACCATTCTGTATACTTCCGGCCCTTCTTTGGACACTGTGTTAACAACCCTCCAGGCAAGCTTCAATGCCATACAACTCTCCTTCCGTGGCATCCAATTGCTCTTAAATACAAGTAAAACTAAATCCATGCTCTTCAACCGATCGCTACCTGCACCTACCCGCCTGTCCAACATCACTACTCTGGACGGCTCTGACTTAGAATACGTGGACAACTACAAATACTTAGGTGTCTGGTTAGACTGTAAACTCTCCTTCCAGACCCATATCAAACATCTCCAATCCAAAGTTAAATCTAGAATTGGCTTCCTATTTCGCAACAAAGCATCCTTCACTCATGCAGCCAAACATACTCTTATAAAACTGACCATCCTACCAATCCTCGACTTTGGCGATGTCATTTACAAAATAGCCTCCAATACCCTACTCAACAAATTGGATGCAGTCTATCACAGTGCAATCCGTTTTGTCACCAAAGCCCCATATACTACCCACCATTGCGACCTGTACGCTCTCGTTGGCTGGCCCTCGCTTCATACTCGTCGCCAAACCCACTGGCTCCATGTCATCTACAAGACCCTGCTAGGTAAAGTCCCCCTTATCTCAGCTCGCTGGTCACCATAGCATCTCCCACCTGTAGCACACGCTCCAGCAGGTATATCTCTCTGGTCACCCCCAAAACCAATTCTTTCTTTGGCCGCCTCTCCTTCCAGTTCTCTGCTGCCAGTGACTGGAACGAACTGCAAAAATCTCTGAAACTGGAAACACTTATCTCCCTCACTAGCTTTAAGCACCAACTGTCAGAGCATCTTACAGATTACTGCACCTGTACATAGCCCACCTATAATTTAGCTCAAACAACTACCTCTTTCCCAACTGTATTTAATTTATTTATTTATTTTGCTCCTTTGCACCCCATTATTTTTATTTCTACTTTGCACATTCTTCCATTGCAAAACTACCATTCCAGTGTTTTACTTGCTATATTGTATTTACTTTGCCACCATGGCCTTTTTTGCCTTTACCTCCCTTCTCACCTCATTTGCTCACATTGTATATAGACTTGTTTATACTGTATTATTGACTGTATGTTTGTTTTACTCCATGTGTAACTCTGTGTCGTTGTATCTGTCGAACTGCTTTGCTTTATCTTGGCCAGGTCGCAATTGTAAATGAGAACTTGTTCTCTACTTGCCTACCTGGTTAAATAAAGGTAAAATATTATTTTTTTTAAACATCCCCACCCAGCCCCACCAGAACTGCTTCATCCATCTATTTGGCCAATACATCCCCACCCAGCCCCACCAGAGCTGCTTCTCCATCTATTTGGCCGATACATCCCCACCCAGCCCCACCAGAGCTGCTTCATCCATCTATTTGGCCGATACATCCCCACCCAGCCCCACCAGAGCTGCTTCTCCATCTATTTGGCCAATATATCCCCACCCAGCCCCACCAGAGCTGCTTCATCCATCTATTTGGCCGATACATCCCCACCCAGCCCCACCAGAGCTGCTTCTCCATCTATTTGGCCAATACATCCCCGCCCAGCCCCACCAGAGCTGCTTCATCCATCTATTTGGCCGATACATCCCCACCCAGCCCCACCAGAGCTGCTTCATCCATCTATTTGGCCGATACATCCCCACCCAGCCCCACCAGAGCTGCTTCTCCATCTATTTGGCCGATACATCCCCACCCAGCCCCACCAGAGCTGCTTCTCCATCTATTTGGCCAATACATCCCCGCCCAGCCCCACCAGAGCTGCTTCTCCATCTATTTGGCCGATACATCCCCACCCAGCCCCACCAGAGCTGCTTCATCCATCTATTTGGCCGATACATCCCCACCCAGCCCCACCAGAGCTGCTTCTCCATCTATTTGGCCGATACATCCCCACCCAGCCCCACCAGAGCTGCTTCTCCATCTATTTGGCCGATACATCCCCACCCAGCCCCACCAGAGCTGCTTCTCCATCTATTTGGCCGATACATCCCCACCCAGCCCCACCAGAGCTGCTTCATCCATCTATTTGGCCGATACATCCCCACCCAGCCCCACCAGAGCTGCTTCTCCATCTATTTGGCCGATACATCACCACACAGCCCCACCAGAGCTGCTTCTCCATCTATTTGGCCGATACATCCCCACCCAGCCCCACCAGAGCTGCTTCTCCATCTATTTGGCCGATACATCCCCACCCAGCCCCACCAGAGCTGCTTCTCCATCTATTTGGCCGATACATCCCCACCCAGCCCCACCAGAGCTGCTTCATCCATCTTTTTGGCCGATACATTCCCACCCAGCCCCACCAGATCTGCTTCTCCATCTATTTGGCCGATACATCCCCACCCAGCCCCACCAGAGCTGCTTCATCCATCTATTTGGCCAATACATCCCCACCCAGCCCCACCAGAGCTGCTTCATCCATCTATTTGGCCGATATATCCCCACCCAGCCCCACCAGAGCTGCTTCATCCATCTACTTGGCCGATACATCCCCACCCAGCCCCACCAGAGCTGCTTCTCCATCTATTTGGCCGATACATCCCCACCCAGCCCCACCAGAGCTGCTTCTCCATCTATTTGGCCGATACATCCCCACCCAGCCCCACCAGAGCTGCTTCTCCATCTACTTGGCCGATACATCCCCACCCAGCCCCACCAGAGCTGCTTCTCCATCTATTTGGCCGATACATCCCCACCCAGCCCCACCAGAGCTGCTTCTCCATCTATTTAGCCGATACATCCCCACCAAGCCCTACCAGAGCTGCTTCTCCATCTATTTGGCCGATACATCCCCACCCAGCCCCACCAGAGCTGCTTCTCCATCTATTTGGCCGATACATCCACACCCAGCCCCACCAGAGCTGCTTCTCCATCTCTCTGTTAATGCTCCTCCTGCTCTTCATGTCTGTTAAGTCAGCATGACATTTTATGACACCTGGTTATTAAAAAACTGTTTCTATTATGTGCAAGGGGAAGTGGAAATAGCTATGCTCAGACAAGGTAATTAGGGGCGAGCAGGAGAGGGGATATTTATGAATGCAGGGGGAGAGCAGAGGGAGAGAGCAGGGGAATTGGTGGGTAATGTCCTGCTGTCAGTAACACTTTTCCCCTTAACTGCTAACACAACACAGTTAACGTGGGAATGGCTCTAAATCTAATTTGTAATTCACGTTTCCAATGAATCATTTCACATTCATTTCGCTCATTTGTGAGTTAAGTGAACGATGCACCTTACGAGGCTTCTATTCATGAAAGTAGTGCTACTAATGTTTAGGGGAAACAGGATCTACATTTGATTCGGCCTGAACAAAAACAACAACTAGGAAACACAATCACATGTAAAGATGTTGTATTTCTAGGCTAACTGCAAAACAGACACGTGTGTCTTCACCCTTGCTCATAATCAGTAGAATTACATTGTGATGGCGACAAATATCAAATAGGACTAATGTATTTCCCTCAAAACAGACAACATTCACAGGCAGACAGAACCATGCATCTTATACTTGCAGATTTACTTCAATGTCCAACAAACAACCAAGAGAAAATGGTTTTGTAATATCCTACTTCGTCAAAAACTACATTCGCTTTTTACAGGGTATGTTTGGCGCCATTGGCAAAGTCCCATAGATCTCCAAAGCAGCTACATTATAAACCCATTTTGTCATAGACCCCTGATGTGGTCTGATGTGGTCTGTGTATCTGGTTCTGATATTTGGTGCTGAACGTTGATCTGCTTAGTGACCACAAACCGAGAAAAGTAATCTTCATAGAAACCAAAACTGCAATAATAAGTTGACTTAACCGGACTTGAATAACATGAAAGGAAAGGCCCATTATGTTATGCTGTTCAAAGGCAAACAAGTTAAATAATTGTTGATCAATGTGTGCTGGCTCATCTGTGTTGACTTAGTTCACGAACACACACACACACACACACACACACACACACACACACACACACACACACACACACACACACACACACACACACACACACACACACACACACACACACACACACACACACACACACACACACACACACACACACACACACACACACTAACACAAGTTAGTCTTTGGCTCTGTAGATCTGTATGGTCAGAGTTGTGGCTTTTGGCTGTGTCTAGCTGTACTGTGTCAATCCAACAAGCATGTTCACAAGCATTCAACAACATCTCTGGGCCATCCCCAGTAGGCTTATAGCTCAATGAATGTTTGAAACGAGTGGAGGTGGTTCAGACACCTCTGGGAAAATAAGCGTTTGAGTCTGACAGCTCTGGGCATTATGGGGCCTAGCTCTGGGCCCTACTAGGGACCACAGATCATCACAGGTCAATGAGAGGTTAGTTGCTTTTAATTTTTCTGCCGAGCCCAGAGACAAAATGAGGCCATACCTTAGTAATCTACACGGCATGTCCCCTGGTAGCACTTCTGGATTTAGTGCTGGGAAATTAGAATTGGGCTAGACTGGACTGAGAGAGAAAGACAGAAAGAGATAGAAGTAGACACATTAACATGACTCCCGCCGAAGTTGGCTCCTCTGCCTGTTCGGGCGGTGCTCGGTGGTCGTCGTCACCGGCCTACTAGCCGCCACCGATCCCTTTTCCTTTTTCTGTTTGTTTAGTCTTTTAGTTGCACCTGTGTCTAATTGTGTTTTCCTGATGTGCTTCCTTATTTAAGCCTAGTAAACCCACCCTTGTTTTGTGTGGGATTAATTTTTTGTTACGTGTTGTGTCATTGGGTTTGTTAGTGCTCCCTGTGTAGCCTGTGCTTTGGGTTGGTATTTTGGTGCCAGATTAAAGTGAACTTTTCCCTTTGGAACTCTGCTCTCTGAGCCTGATTCTTACCTCACACGCCCAGTCCTGAGAGAGAGAGAGAGAGAGAGAGAGAGAGAGAGAGAGAGAGAGAGAGAGAGAGAGAGAGAGAGAGAGAGAGAGAGAGAGAGAGAGAGAGAGAGAGAGAGAGAGAGAGAGAGAGAGAGAGAGAGAGACTCAACTGAAGTCTTGGTTGTGAAACTTAAGATCAGATGTCATAGAGATGTCTCTGCCTGCACAAGAAGAAAATACCAGAAATTATTACTTGCACTGTATTTATTGAACACAATATTTTTTCAGAAAACCGTCTCAGCCAACTCTGGATACCGTCTCAGCCAACTCTGGATACCGTCTCAGCCAACTCTGGATACCGTCTCAGCCAACTCTGAGGGTCCACAGTATTTCACATGCAAAGAGATGCAAAGAGTTAAGAATGTTGTTTATTTCAGTTCCATCCAAAATGGTTTCAGATTGAGTGGCAGGAAGGGATTTAATGTGACACCTCTCCCTCTTCCACCTGTCATAGTGTGGCTTTGGAGGGAAAATGTTCAGCGCTGCACCTCCACAGAGAGACATGCTCTCCTCTCCTCTAACTGCCTCACAATCAGTCCTCTGTTCCAGGCACAGGGTGGCTCCTACTCCATCCAACTATGAAAACAACCTAAGCTCACACATACACTCAATCACACACACACACACACTCCTCCCACGGCCCTCAACCCGTTTCCAAAACCACCGCTCAACCGCGGTGCAACAGGACCTACGGGGAACCTTACCCCGCTCCTGCCACTTACCATTACTCCCCTGGCCTATCTGCTCCATTGAAAACACCTGTGTGTCTCGTGTCTGTCTGTCTGTCTGTCTGTCTGTCTGTCTGTCTGTCTGTCTGTCTGTCTGTCTGTCTGTCTGTCTGTCTGTCTGTCTGTCTGTCTGTCTGTCTGTCTGTCTGTCTGTCTGTCTGTCTGTCTGTCTGTCTGTCTGTCTGTCTGTCTGTCTGTCTGTCTGTCTGTCTGTCTGTCTGTCTGTCTGTCTGTCTGTCTGTCTGTCTGTGTGCGCGTTTGAAGCAAAAGCCATAATGTGGATGTAAATGTGGGTCTTCCCGACACACTCCCACCATTTCTGGGTGTGATTGTGCATACATAGTTCAGCTTCATCAAAGGGCTGAGGGGGTGGGCTGGGTACACCATCCCCCCTCCCCTCCGTTCCTCTCCTACCCTTTACTTTTTTCAGGTCTATTTACACAAGCTGTGGAGTTGAAAGATCTTGACGTAGCTACACGCTGAATATTTATGCCCGGCCATGTTAATAATGTAGCTACAATCAAGGTGTCATCAAGTATCACTACAGGACAGAATACATTGGCTCTCAGTAACTACAGCCAGACTAGCCAGCCTTCCTGGTGCCACCAACACTACAGCAGCTCCACCACCAGATTAGAACAGAGAGGGGTAAAGATCACCTGGAGAGAGAATAACAACCTTCTCCCATTGTCTGTGATGACACCTAATGCATAATGATGAAAATGTTCTGCCACGGTTACATCTTTGACAGGGTAACATCTTTGCTCCAGTGTAAGAGACCCATGAGCCAACATATGGTTCGGTGAATTGTGGCCGACATTGACATATTGCATGTGGAGCTGGAGCGGGACTCAAATCGAGAGGAGGCTCGTCCAAACCACTTACTCTATAGATCATCAGAGACAAGAGAGCTCTCCCCTCTGCTAGTAGGATCTCCCACAGTGAGGCTAGCTCTGTTACAAAGGAACATAGGAGGAGAGTGTGTGTAAGGGGTGACAGGAAGAGTGTGTGTGTGTGTGTGTGTGTGTGTGTGTGTGTGT